>NC_092864.1:31575512-31576949 GCF_032062135.1 Pyxicephalus adspersus
TTTTAGCTAATAAAAAAGTTTTTATATTATTGATAAATTGAAACGTAGTAAAAAGTTTTGCTATGACTTGCAATGTGATGGAGGAATTAGGACTTACGTGAGCGTGGATGGTCAGGGGGTCTCTCTATGGTGGTCGCAAGCGATAGAAGTTTCTTGGGACATCCAGCAAGTGTTGGAAGCTTGTAGGAGCCCAGCTGCAAGAATGCCCTGAGCCAACAAAGGGTGGTGGCAGATCCGGGATCCACTGTGTAAAGGAACGTGTTTGCATAAGGGGAGAGGCTGCCAGGGCCGCCCTGACATAAGAAATTAACACTTTCTTCACCTGAATGGCGGTACATCAGGTGAAAAAGTGCAGAGTTGGGCAACCAAGGGGTCTATATATAAGAGGGCGAGCAGGCTGATCACATGAAAAGTTAGATATCTATACACAAATCATGGCACTTTTCAGTGGGATACCTTCTTTTACAAAATTGTCTTTAAAATTTTAAAGTGGCTTTTAGATTAAATACCTTTTTATAGTTTGCAAAAAAAACATTCACTACCCTAACTAATGAAGAAGGCCATAGGCAGACTATTGGATGATTGTTTCAAACAGGGTGCAGTTTTGATCAATTACTTCATTTAGGATTATGGAGTTTCAAGAAAATCAATCACTAATTACTATTGTAAAAATGATAATTTGGCATTATAAAGACAGTGATGTGGAAAAAAAGCCTTCTCCCTACTTCGTTGTCAATAGGACACAGTGAGAACTATAGAAGTGGATGCAGACATGCTTCCTAAAGTTGGCTTGCGTTCTCTTGTTTTATTCCTTTCCCAGTCACTGACCAAAAGCATTTAGCCAGCAAGGTTCATGTGCAAAATCATTCCAAAACAGGGACTCAGTGGCAGGCTATGTGATTTTTCAGGCCCTGATTTGCTATCCCCCCTCCCCTTGAAATGATATACCCCATCCTGTACTTCCCAGGTAGCTGCTGCTTCCAGGACCGGCAGCAGAACTTTCTGCCCCTCTACCATGTCTAAAAGTTTTAGCACTGCAAAAAGTAAAGCTCCTTAGATCAGTACCAGTGTAGATGTACCCCTTTCCCTTTCCTGATGGCAGCCCTGGCTGCTCCTCCAATTCTCCCTGCAAAACAGAATACAGCAGCGGTGAAATAAAACTATTTTCCCTTGTCCCATGTTTGGTCCCCACTGCATCCACCTGCTGTGACTTACTTGGTTCATCTCCTATGGTTCTTGCATGTGCTTTTCCCAGCACTTAGAATATTGGGAACCCCTTAATTCTGCAGGTCGTTGGAGCTCCACCTAATGGGAGCATTATTATAGACCTGTAAAGTCTGCACATGGAAGGCCTCATAATTGGCACAGCAGGTAGTATATATAGACCTGGAAACTCTGCACAGGGATCATGGGAGGCGTCATAATGGGCACAGCAGG
>NC_092864.1:31578635-31679344 GCF_032062135.1 Pyxicephalus adspersus
CTGCACAGGGATCATGGGAGGCGTCATAATGGGCACAGCAGGTATATGGACCTGGAAACTCTGCACAGGGATCAGTGGTTTCTATGGTCAGTTTTTATTCATATCGCACAAAACATTCTTCGAAAAACAAAATTATACTCTAAGTACAATTCCAATCCACAAATGACAACACTGCTGTGCAATCTCCCTACAGACTGAACACTGCTGTGAACCTAAAGCTAACAGACCTACTGGCTATTGAGAGACTAAATTGCATAAGTAATTTTTGGTTTTGCCCATTATATTCTTTTGTCACATATTAGGTTCACCCAGGCCCAAGACAATTACACTGGTAATGTTCTAGGATTATTCATCAATCTGTTCCAGCTGGAAGAGTTTCCCACAATTAGTAGACAGTTATTATTGTACAAATTCACAAGAAGACTAGTAAGGAACAAATTGAAAACTTCAGACCTGCAAGAATAATTGTAAAATGGATGAAATCACAAAAAGATGGACCAATGATCATTTTAATGCACACAAGGAACACAAAGCAGTGCATGGTTTTTTAGAGAACAGATCATGTCACAGCAATCTAAATTGCTTCTTTACTAAATCACAAATGCTTTGGATCAGTGTGGTGCTGAGATCCTTGATTTCAGCAAAGATTTCAATACTCTTCAACATAAAAATTTAAAAAATAAAAACATTGTTAAAGACGTACAAGAGTTGTACAGGGACCTAACCCTTGGGTGGTTCAGTGGATAGATATATAGGTAAAGGATAGATATCAGAGTATAGTTACAAATAGAATGTATTAGGAACAGGGACCAGTACTTAACCACTAGGCTTCTGTACTCAGTCTTCTTCTATTCAGTCTGCTTGGAAATCATTTACGTAATCCATGAGGGGAGAAGTTTGTCTTGCTGAAAATACAAAGGTGTGCAGATGGGTTGATATTCCTGAAGGTGTTTGCAACATATAACATGACTGTGATTGCTTGAGAATTGGTCAAAGCAGCAAAACTGCAGATCAATATTTCTAAATGTAAATAGTAAAAAAATTATTTGAGCACAATATTAGGGTACATAGTTGGTCAGTACAAAGGTAAAGGGTTGGGGGTGTTGATTTCAGTAAACATTGTGGTCATGCAGTAAACAGAATAGGAGGAAGGAGGTCCTGATTTCTCTAGATAGATAGATTTGTGGGGTATATCACAAGACGGCTCACCAGAAGAAGGAAGTCCAATTCCCTATATTGAAAGAGTATTAAATGCAGACATGTGCCTGAATTTTGCTAGGTATCAGCCTTTTACAGTACATGTACAGCAGAGCTGGATTGCAAATGGAAAATCAATCAACAGAAGCCAATCCCTTTATGTGCTAATATGAAGCATGCTGATAGAAGGTGAAAGAACTGTGACAAAGAGATTAGTGCACCATTATGCTGATTCTTAATTCACTGTCCAGGCAGAGGGCAGATCCAGGATAACCTGGGCTCACGAGAAGTGGGTAAAATGACTAAGAACATCTAGTGGCCAAAAAAAGTACTGCAAGTAAACTTTCTGAATTTAGGTTGAATATGGTAACAAAAGCATTTTTGCTATTTTATCTTGTAATAGCCTAATATTATTATTTTATTATTTTTTGGTTAGGGCTCTACTTTATTTTCTGTTAGTTTCACAATAGTAAACTAGTGACGGAATCATTTTTAAGTAAATATAACATTTCTGTACTGAATTATGAACTGATCACTGAAACAGTACCTCTGTGTTCTGTGCGGCATGCTCCTCCTTCCTCAGCATTGTATCCCTGCAAAGCTGTTCTGGGGTTTTCAAGTTTCCTGTACACAGAATAATCCAGGTAATACATTTGGCTGGCTCTGTGCAGAAGAAAAATGAAATTGTAAATAAATAAAGAATTTATCAAAGGATACATTGTATCATTCTAGGAAACTTCCAGAATTTCTTACTGCAGATAAACTTCCAGAGGATTGCAATGGGTGTTAGGTAATGGAATTTGCTCCTTTCAAATCTCTTCATTAAAGAAAAAGCGCTCATTCACACTGCAGCACGTAAGGGGCCATTCACACCAAGGCTGTTCTTAGATTGGTAGCGAGGTTGTGGTGCCATTACTGCTTCTGGGGGCCAGTGAACTGACTTGTAGGTGACAATATATTGTCTAGCTGCAGCAGCCCTATAGAATATAAATAGAGTGGTAGCGAATGGTTCAATATTGCTTTTAGAAACTGCAAATGGTGGCCCTTTAGAAACCAATGTTGCAGTGCAAGTGACCTAGCAGCTGGTAAGGTGCCTAACATGATCACTTGATCCCACTGCAAGTCTGAACCTACCCTGAGAACTGCATTACATTTGCATTTCCATGCACTGAGGCACATGTACATGTAGACAAAGCATTCTTCAAGAATGAGCAATCAACACACTTTTATATACAACAAAACTCACCTGCAGAATTCAGATGTTATGTGTGGTGTGGTGCCTTGTGCTGTAGAGGAGTTGTCAGCTACATAATTGGAAAGATCTCCAACAAGTTTATATTGGCTCCTGTGCCATCGCTGGGGAGAGTTTGCTTTACTTTCTATCTTGGTAGCAACATAGGATGTACAATTTCTCCAACAGATACAAATGACAGCAATAAAATCTCAACAAGTTCTAACCATTCCCCACTTCATATTAAACAATACTCATTACTATTTGTCCCTTGTTGAAGAGTTTCCCCTCAATGACTGGACTGGGGACCACACAGACTACAGAAATATCCAACTCAATTTATGGAGACATAATGAAAAAAAATATATTGGCTGGAGTTAACATATTTTCTATATGCTCTAACATGTTATCAGCGTGATCAGGGCTGGTATCAGGGGCAGGACAAGGGGTACTTCTGTATCTGATGCCAATTCAAAGTGCTTGACTTTTGCAATGCTGGAACTTTTATACATGGGAGGCCCAAGAAGTTTACCTAGTATGAAATTTCCAATGGCAGTCATGAGCATGAATATGGATATTCGCCCTCTTAATATAATTGAAATGAATGAGAGCTGTTAAAGGGGATTTTTTTGCATTTAGCAGACGTCATGGTGCAGTTTTTTCAGTTCTATATTTCAGTGCTGATAAGTGCAACCTAATGGCATCCTTCAACCCCTCCAGTTCCTGTGCGATTGCAACAACTGACAAAGACAACTGCAATGCCAGAAAACCACAACGCCAGAAAAACATTTGTTCAAATGCTTGTAAATGCCCATCAGCATTGCCTGGGCACCAAGCAGTTGAAACTGGGTGCCAGAAAATTGCACCCCAGATCAACCAACTTCATGCAGGTCAGCTATGGTGAGACAAACCACGGAACAGTTAAGTGACTTTTACAAGTATGTCTTTTGTGTCTTTACAGGTCAGATGTGTCCAGCTTGGCAGGTCCAGGTTGTGTATTCACCTGCTCAGCAGACAGTGACATTTGGGAACTATACAGCTCTTATTTGCATTGTGGGTAGTGTGATGTGTACTTTCCAGGCTGTGCTATGTTCCAGCAACAACAGGATTGTCTGCAACTTGCATTCACACAATTCTCTATAGTGTGCTTGTTCCTATGTCAGGCAGAGCCTTCCAGATGCCTCCCTGTCACTGGCATTTTAGTGAATAAATGTACTTGTTGAAACCAAACTCCTGCTGCCTTTGTCGCAGATGGCAAAAGTACCTGGTGCTTCTGGCAATAGGGATTATGTGAACCACTTCCATGTGACACTGTAGCATGTGTGATTAGAAAAAGAAGACCAGGGAAAACATTTACTTGTACTTGGTCTTGGTCATCTGGGAGCTGAGAATACATTTGTGTTCTAGATGTGAAATAAATGTTTGGTGTACAACTTTTCAGGTGTTGGGTTTCTGCAGTACACAAAGCATTCTGACCAGAACACGCTAAAGCACAAAAATATTAAAAAGCTGCCTCTGCTGCCGAGTAACAAAATAGCAGGCACAGCCTGTCAGGCTCTTGTTAAATTATTATTACCCATTTATAAAGTGCCGACATATTACAAAGTCCATTGTCATGTCACCAGCTGTCCCTCAAAGGAGCTCACAATCTAATGTACCTCTCAAAGTTTTATGTGATTAATACAGTCTTATGTCAATTTTGGGGGTAGCCAATTACCCTAACTGCATGTTTTTGTAATGTGGGAGGAAACCCACTCAAACAGAGGGAGAACTTGCAAATTCCATGCAGATAGTGTCCTGGCCATAATTCAAACCTGGGACCCAACACTGCAAGGGCCAGAGTGCTTCTGAGTCACTGTGCCATTACCGAGTGACACCATTTCTTTTAGTAATGGTGTCAACCAGCAATGCAATGCTAGACTTGAGAAGTGAGACTCCCCTACAGATAAAATAGGCAGAAGTGATCATCTTGCTAGCAGATCCTATGCTAGAACAAAATTCAAATAATGTCTATGGTTTTCAGTTTCCATGACAGGAAATGAAGAAAAAATTTCCCCAATCGACTAGAGACAGCAGGCAACAGCTTTACTACAGAATTAAAAATAAAAAAAGGAAAAACAAAGTTTGGGTATACATGCTCTTTAAATTGTAGTGTGTGAAACTGGCCACAAGAGGGCACAATGAACTGATGTTGTTTGGAGCTCCTTTTGAATAATTTGATTTTTAGTTCCCAGCAAAGTCAGCAAAGAATTAAGTCATCTTTTACATAGCATGAACAAAGTAATTGCAATAAATCAATATTTTAGATATAATAATATTACAAATAATATGGAGAATAGGATTTCCTTTATTAAATATTAGGAATATTAAGATTTACAAAATAAATAACAAAATAAAAATAAAGATTTTTCTCCTATTTGCTCGTTTTTGCCTGTTAAGGTATATCTAAAGCCAGAATTAGAAAAATATATATTTTACCTTTATAAGTCTTTTTTTCCTCTGTTCTGTATCCAAAGAGTAACTGTTGTTAGCCAAGGACAGAACTAAACAACTGCCTCTTATTTGAAAGGAACATACATATATGGGGAACAACATGGGAAAAAGGGTGTCCTCAGGGATAGCTGGGAATAATGTAACAGATTAGCACAGCACAGGAAATATTAGCTGTAAGGATTGGCAGGATCACCAGGTATTTTTGCACTTACTTGGAAAAATTTTCATTATATGTCTTTCCCCTAAAAACCTTTTTTCCTTTTCCGGCCTGTGATTATTATTGCAAAACTTTTGCAGCTGCAGCGGGCAAATCTGCGCACCATAATACACTCCCACCACCACTTTGCAACTTTTTTTTGTTAGGGCAAACACATATTGCTTTTAGTGGGCCACCTTTCACCCTTACTGTGCTATGATTTATTTAAAATAGGGCCTTGGGTGCACTTGAGAGACTGTGGCTGGGGTCAGGACCAGTAATGATAACCTCCACCATGTACTGGGACCAGCAATGATAACCTCCACCAAGTATTGGGGCCAGCAACGATCATTTCCACCAAGTATGGGGGCCAGCATTGAAAATCCACACCATGTATCGGGACCAGCAATGATAACCTTCACTAAGTATTGGGGCCAGCACTAATTATTATTAAATAGGATTTAATAAATGATAATCCCCAAGCCCCTGCAATAGCATACAGTCATTATTATTGCCCTAAATACCCCTGCCCTACTGCTCCTGGCAATCCTTCCATCAGCTGTACTTACTACCTCTCTCTAATATCAGGGTTCCTTCTCCTTTCCTGTGTCACACATTTCCTCTACCTTGGCATCGCCGGGGCTTAGACCAGATGGGTCCAATCTGCTCCTCCTCTCCGCTGCCTAATCAATACATTCAGGAAGCAGAAACAAGCAACATTGTGGTGAGCATGGTGCAAGCAACAGCAAAGCCCCCAGCAGGAGCTCCATGTAAATGTCAGGCAAGAGAAGGGGACCAGGAATCCCCTAAAACTTTTTAACACAGGGGAACCCGAAATAACTTTCAGGTCTTCAGGAAACCTCTTCTATAATTACTTTATCTACAGCTCACAGTATAATATGGGGTGGTCCTATGAAAGAATTCTTCTTATATTGCTGGCCAGTGGGAAAAATGCCACCCTTACACATAGACAAATAAATCATTGGGGTCACCTAAATTGACCTGAGAGGCAAAAATTGCTCATTGCTCAAGGAATCCCCAGCAACCTCTGGAGGAACTCTGATTGAGAAACACCAATCTAGATTTCATAAATTCGCTGTACATATGCTGCAGCATCACAGATACTAAGTAAATACGATGAAGTTACAGTTACACAATCAATGAACTGCTATACATGAGTAAGGTTTTTTCTATGTTATAGCAGTGATTCCGACACTGGCAGAAACTCAGAATTTAAACTCTGCCGCATTGGATTCCCTTTCTTTGCTTTTATAGAGGGTTGTGGCTCACATCGGGAATATTGCCAGTGCAGCCCAATGGCCAAGACAGCAGACATGAACAGCTGTCAACATCCACCAGCAAATAATATTGAGGTCCAAAACTGGGCGATTTAAAACCTTATGAACATGAAATCTGGCTTGGAATTTCCAAATTTAGACTGATTTTTTAATTGATCCGATCAGATTCAATACAACTTTTTTTCAGTTCCGCTCACTACTGTTGGTAAGAGAGATTCTGCAGCATTTTAGCCAACTGGGGGCTGACAACATAGAAGCAGATGAGGAGTCTTTTTTGGCAATCCTGTTGCTGATAATTTGCTATCAGAATCAGGATTTCTAGCATGATAGCCCCTTAATAAATCAGATTCTCTATTTTTTAATTAAATTGATTGATTGAAACATCCTAAAAAGTAAAAAAAAAAAAAAAAAACAAATATATAAGGACTTATAAAGGGAAAGCTGGAATGGCAGCAAATGATATGAATGAAGTTTAATAGCAGAGATTTCCATGAAATGCATTTTATTGGAATTTCCACTTAAACTGCCCTAACCCGGCTTCCCCCACTTTGCCAAGCGAGCCGCGTTCCAGCAACACTCATTGAAGGTGCCAGGGCAGCAGGACTGACAATAAAGCAAATAAAATGGACATTGATGGCATCAGTCATTCGCCTCATTGTGTCTGATCCCGTACAAACACAAAGCAGCACTTTCCATTGTTCCCACTGATCCTCTATTACAATAAAGCCGACTGGATCGCACAGCAAAGTCTGGCCTACAGCAAGGGCCATCTATCCCCCAGCTCTCTGTGCCCCCATTCTCATACCCCCTCCCTCCGCCTGTCATGCTGAGTGTGCAGATCCATTCTGCAGATTCGGCACTATGCGGTTTGTGGGTGGGCATATATAAGGGTGTAGGGGGCATCTGAATTGCAGACCCATTGCATCCAGCCCCTTGTACACTCAGGTAAGAGGCGTGCTTTGAAGTGTCAGCCCAGACTTGTAGCACAGAATCGTCCTGACCCTGAAATTGGGTTTGTTGCTTGTGACATCTCCAAAAAGTAAAATGATGAATATTCATTGCTGGGTTTAGATAATCTATGGAGAAAGACAACTATTTCTTGAGATTCGGCCTTAGTGATTTTTGCTTTTTAAAGCCAATATGGATCGGAGCAATTTTTACATTTCTTCTATCAGTCTGTTTATTTGGCGATAAATTTCTTATTACTGCAAATGGAAATATAATACATATTTTGTGTTAGGGGGCAAAGCTATTTTTTGTCAGTGTAATCTTTCAAAAAGGAATTCATTTTAGTATTTACTTGTAAGGTTTCTGTAACCTTTGCTATATTGATATTACGGGTCATATCTTTGATGGTTATATCAATAAAATATTAAACACAATGTAGCAAAACATTGTTTCTTTCCGACTGCCATCAAATGCCATTTTACACAGGAGCCTCTGCATTTGACAGCTGCTTCTGCTATGTATTACAAAGGGATTATCAGCTGACATTTTGACAGCCGGTTATTGTTATTAGGAGGAGGGGTGGAGAGGGGAAGAAAGAAGCATAATGTAGAATATAAAGACATTTTTGGGGTGTATATGCTTTATTTAAAGTCCTCAATTGGCTGAAAACAGTCTTTAAAGTACTTGGACCTGCAACAGGCCCATCTCTAGGGCAGCTAGGTAAGGGGGGGCAGTAGAAAAAAATTGAATTTACAAACTGTGATCATTTAATTCCTTGTTTTGTTTTCCTTTTCTACCCATCCCTGGAAATTTGTTACTAAATTCAGCAAGAGAACTGTAGTGGGAGAAGGGCAGAAGGAGTGTAGTCATTAGACATTCTTTTATTCATAAAACAAATATTTCTTTTCTCTTGTTTGCAGCATGCAGAGTTATTTGTGGCTGTAAATGTGAATCTCCAGTGTTTGTTCTTCCTAAAATAATTGCACAAAAGAGCTTGTAAAAAAAAAAAAGTACAGCCTGGCAACATTCAGTTCCACCATTTCTGAAAAGAAATACAAAGGCAACTTTTGCTGACTTCTACTATTGAAAATGTCTTTGGATCTTTTAGAACACTTCACCAAAGACAATGATTCTTCACTGCTGACTAATAAGCAACAGCTGAATAATGTGTATAAAGAAATATAGTTTATGTTATCTGGGAAAAAAGAAAAGCCCCTGCAATGGCAACCCCTACAGAAATAAGCACAGAGGGATTTTAACCAATCTCTATCCCAGGGTCTTTGTTGTGCCACATGGCATCCCTAATTCTTCTTCCACCAGTTGTTCCATTCCTAGTCTCTTTATGCCAGCGCCAGCCGGTGATAGCACCTTGTTGGGACATGGCTTGTGTTGCACTGGTGCCACCACCATGGGCACAGTCAGATATGGCTGCTCTGCCCTCCTTAGCACATAAAGCAAGTGACATACCCAGGGAGGAAAAGATGGCATAATGCAGAGACCAATTGCATAAGGTCAGGTCAGGACAGATCCACAGTGTACCATAGGGGAATGGGAAGGTACATATCTTCTGTGCTCCAGGAAAGGTGACTACTGATGGGGTTACATTTTGCAAATAGATTCTCCTTGAAACATATAGTGATGTGTGGCAACCAGGTGGTGTCTTGCTTGCTAGGGGTTGCCAGGTTCCTCCTGTTTGGAGTACCAAAATGTCAACGATTTCCATTATATTCTATCCAAAAATGACTTACCATCCTTTAAATATAAAATATTAGCTGGCAATATTTATTCCTTTTACAACCCTCTAATAGGCCTTATATTTATATTTCCAAATATATTAAAGGATCAGCTATATAACCTCAGATATACAAAATATTATTATGGATATAGAGGAAAGCAGCAATAGGTAGTATTGTATTAAAACATTCTTGGCCATTGAAGTACCAAGCAGTTGATGGTTATTTTGTGAGGCCTGGTTGTGTATTCACAGTTGAAAAATATGTTTTTTTTCTGACAACGGACAGGAAAACACACAATGCAGGTCCGCAAACAGATGTCGTTCAAGTGTGACAGTGAACTGCCAGAGACCAGGACATTCAGTTCATTGTAGCTGCAGGGTGACTTGTACAAGGAACTTTTATACAATTTATGGGACATGGTGAGGGTTCCAGAAGATGTGGTATAGCAGGAAGAAATATAGCGGGGAAAGGTTTAAATCCCTATCAGATTATTTTTTGCTGTCTGTGTACTTCCCTTTTTGTCTAATAAAAGGCAACAGAAAGGGAGAATTCCCCTTGTTAGACAGGAGACAGTTTTGGTTTTCATATCACTTAATTTCTCAGTAACAATGATCAGTAACAAGATAAATCTGGCCAATAAGGGCAAAAATTGGGTTTTTTTATGAGGTCACATGTGACCAAAGCCATGGCAGTGGAAGGGTGGCTGTATGGACAGGTAAGCTGGTCACTTTCTAAACTGCAAACTGCAGCCTCTTGTCTGCCTTTAACCAACCTTCCAGGCATATTTCTCCTACTGGTACCAATGATGAAGCACTATTCCCTCTACAAACACCAATGACAGGACACTTTTTATCCCCCTATTGTCAATTTGGAGCAAAATCTTCCCCATTGATGTCTAAAAAGGAGCACTAATACTTCTACTGACACCAACAATAGAACACGGTTTCTTCCACTGACACTAATAATCTGACAATATTCCTCTTGTTAACACCAATGGCTCCTGACATTTTTTTTGTTAATGTTTATTTATTTTGTTGTTATCACGGTAGTTTGATGAGTAAACTTTTGTAAGCTTCTTAAACAATTTCAATAGAGCAGGATGCAGAAACCCAAAATATAACTGATGGTTCTGCAATAGACCTGAATGCTGTGCTTCTTGTAAATTCTTTCATCCATGTAAATATTAAATGTTTCTCCCCCCCCCCCCCCCACACACAGCAAGCAGAATGACCAGCCAGCCAATGGAGACTCTGGGTCAGTGGAAAGTCACTGTCTGGGAGGAGGAGAACTTCCAAGGCAAAAGATGTGAATTCCTCATGGAATGCCCCAACATTATGGAACGAGGGTTCCGCAAAATCCGTTCCATCAAGGTGGAAAATGGACCGTGAGTATCTCTTAGGACAAAACAGAGAATCCGGCATTCCATAAGGGGAATTTTACAGGTCCATGTGTTTCAATAGCAGTAACTAATATTGTAGTTTATAGGAGATCATGAAGAAACTAAAGTGGAAATCCAGGCAAAACATTGTTTTTGGTTTTAGGTTCTCATTTCTGTGGCCTCTTTTAGGGGATTCACCCTTCTGGCATCAATTTTCATGTGTAGTTGTCACTTGAAAAGAATCAAGGGGTAATCTCCCAACAGAGACAGATTTTTGGGGGGACACTCTTCTTATATGTAACCCAGACCTTCCCATTACCATTAAAGTAGAATTCCAGCAAAAAAAAAAAACTTTTCGATCCAATGTGGAGGGTTAAAACCTTGTTTTATTGTAAGAAAAATTTTTTGCTGCTTTCCTAAAGAAAAGTTTTACCTGGAGTTCCACATTGAACAATTTCCTGTAACTGCGCTGTGCAGAGTAAAGAGATTGGCAGACCTTTGTAAGAATGTCCAGGGTGACTAAAGCTACGTACACACGGCAGATTTTTATCGCCCGATAATCGGCATCGGCCAATTATCCTGCCGGATCCACGGACGATGGACGACAGCCGATCGTAATGAAAGGGAAGGGGAGAGCGCGCAGCAGTGTGCCGCTCCGTCGCTCTCCCCCCTCCCCTCTCCATAGAGCAAGAACGGTGCTGTATGTACAGCATCGTTCATGCATCTTGCAGCCCCTTGTCGTTGGAAAGGATCGTGAAAGATCCTTTCCAACGACAAAAATTGCAAGTGTGTACGCAGCTTTACCCCAGTAGAACCAATTGATAAATGAAGAAACTTACTTTTCTATAGTTGGGCCCAATCTGTAAAGGGGGCTCCTTTGTCACAAGTGATAAGGTATCTGAATACCTATACCCTACATACTATGTCCTCCCACAAAGTTCCGCAAAATTCTTCACATTGTCTCTGCCTCCTTTATTTTAGATGGGTCGGCTTTGAGTACCCAGAATTCCAAGGACAACAGTTCATCCTGGAGAAAGGAGACTATCCTCGCTGGGAAGCATGGAGTGGAAACACCGGCTACAGAACTGAGCACCTTCTGTCCTTCCGACCTGTGAAATGCGCTGTAAGATAAAATGTTTTATCTCTGTTCTGTAAACACAAGGGCCAATGTGCTCCCAGCTACCAGTGCCAAAAAATACTTAGCTTGGCCCCAGCTTTGGACCCTCCCTAGAGGTGCAGGAGATGTCACAGTATCCCACTAATATTTCTCAGGAAGGTTGGCCATTCTAAACCCCACAAATGCTCTCCAGCCACAGGAATCGATCCTTGTGGTATCTCAGGTTCCCATCATTCCCTCGAGGTTGTGGTGAAGCACTTTAAATTCAATGGCACCTCATAGGAGGGTGAAATGTTGAGTTCAAGGTAGTTTCTTTTGTTTTCGGAGATTTCATGTCTGTTCTGCCCTGCTGACAACCACACCTGCTTCATCTCACATATCGGGGTCAAAGGGAAAGGAAGTGAATTTAAACTAATTGTTGGCTGCACTGACACATGGCCGCTCCCACATTGCCCTCACCTCTGATATGAAAATGTCTTCCCACCCCCACAGAACCACAGCGATAGCAAAGTGACCCTGTACGAAGGAGAGAACTTCCAGGGCCGCAAGTTTGAGCTGTGCGATGACTACCCTTCCCTGCAGGCCATGGGATGGTGCAACAAGGAAGTGGCCTCCATTAAGGTCAACTCTGGAGCGTAAGTACCTGAATTTGTCTCCTCTTTATTTAAAAATTGGACCTGTGTCATGGCCATGCTTAAAATTCATGTTTCAGCCTGGGGTCTGTAGAAAAGGCTTTTCAATACATATGCAGATTCTGACTTTTTTAGAAAGTCTAGAGCCACCCCTTTCTTGGTTGCCCCTCCCCAGTCCACATCTAGGTTCCTCCCCTGATTTTCCAGGCAGGTGGAACTATTCCATAATTATGCCAATAGGCGGGGCCTTGGCATTACATGTGTATGGAAAGAATGAAAATAATGCAGTGTCCCTTTACGCTTGCGGGGGCCAATGAAGGCACTTGAAGTTCATCAGCTTGCTCACCTCTCCTATTTTCTCTTTTTGCAGCTGGGTGGCATACCAGTTCCCTGGATACAGAGGCTACCAGTATGTGCTGGAAAGGGACAGGCACAACGGAGAATACAGGAACTACAATGAATATAGCACTCAGGCCCACACTAACCAGATTCAATCCATCCGCCGCATCCAGCACTAAGGAGAGAGTCTGGGACCTCACAGCCACCTTATTGCCCCATCCCTGCCATACAGTGACTAGGAGCCAAGCTGAATGCAATAAATACATCTTTAAAAATACAAACATTTCCTGTGTTATTTGTTCCTCTGCCAAAAGAAAAAAATAAAGCAGCTGTTTAATCATTTTTACATATCATAAAAGATATAGCGGGGAAAGTACCTATGACCTGCTATCAGCTTCTAGCAGTACAGCAGGGCTGAGATGGGAAAGAAAAAAAAGCATTACATAGAATGAATCAGTTTATATGCTGTTAGAAGGAGTAAACAAAGTGACAGAGAACTGAGTGCATCACTTTTTATTGTCCAATCACAGGCTAGGGGCGGGTCCAGGAGGTTCTGGGTTTATAGGGTTTGGGTAAATGATGATGGCCAAAAGACTGAGGACATCTAAAGGCAGAATGAGGTATTGCAGGGGAGAATTCTGAATTGCCTGCGGCAGAAAAGTCCATTTGGTGATTGGCCAAATATCCATTTCAGTCCCAGAACTGGCAGTGTGGCATGCTGGTACATTTTATAATAATTTACATCTTCCTGCACATGATTTGGAACCACAGTGCACCCTCCTCTGGGGCCACCAATGAATGTCTTCAGCCACCCCCTAATGGTCATGTGTGGATAAGACACAGGAGGCAGCTGAAAGCAGGAATGGGGTGTGTGTGTTTGGGGGGGTATATTATATGCTGAATGCCGGTGCCAGGAACACCAGTAGGGGGGCATTAAAATGCTATAAATCAGTGGTCCCCAACCTTTTGGAGCTCACGGACCACTAAATCTACAGACTCAGGACTGTGCATGTGCGGGGAGCCGTGCATTACTCAAAGGGGAAGAATTTCCGGGGGCATTAAAATGCTATAAATCAGTGGTCCCCAACCTTTTGGAGCTCACGGACCACTAAATCTACAGACTCAGGACTGTGCATGTGCGGGGAGCCGTGCATTACTCAAAGGGGAAGAATTTCCTTTAGAGTGTTGCCAGAACTTGCCCACTCTCCCATCGTAGGTCTGAGTCTGCGATGGGAGAGTGGGTGAGCTGTGTCCAGAGACACAGCCCGCCCACTGCCCTGAGCCTGCGGTGCATACGGGAGACATGGTCCACGACTCTGGCCGGTGCCCCCCCTCCAAGCAAGGTCCATCATCCCCCTTTCTCTTCTCTGACCCCGCTGGGGGGTGCACAGGCCGGAACCGCAGTCTCCCTGCTCTCGCGGCCCAGCTGTCAGACAGACTGGGGGTTGGGGACCCCTGCTATATATGACTATAATAGAGGTGGAGCCCATCAATTTTTACTGTAGGGCCCAGGATTTCCAGCTACATCACTGGTCACACCGATCAATGTCTGAATGGTAAAGGATCCTTACTGTGAGCCACCATCATAACATATGTACTGACCTGTAGAACAAATCTTTCCTTCTTCTTTCCTGCTTCTCACAATGAGCATTTGAAGCTGCAGCAAATCAAATTCGGCTAGCCTTTTTTCTCGGGTGTAGGACATCCAACATCAGCTAGCCTTTTCCTCTCCTACCTGACAGTCTCTGACCCCCAGAAACATGATAAAGGAAGAATAAAGTCACATGTTCATAGGGGACATAGACCATAAAAAAATTGTCCAAGCTACAATATACAAAATGACCACTAGGGGGCGCACACACGTCACTTTAACCTATAACCCAGACAGATGGGGAGACTGACTCTGGGTGACTCCAATAAATTATACAAAGGTCACCATGGATTTAATAGGCCGGGGCTTCTCGCCCACTTTGCTGTAACATGGCCTTCAAACACAGAGTCTTCCTGGAGACCGAATTACAGATTATTTCCCCAGCACACCATGACCACTTCTTGTGATAAATCTGGAGTTTTATTTTAGGTTTGAAGGAAAAAAAAAGCAGATGTAACCCAATCACTGAATGATGTCAGTGGGTACAGGGTGACAACGCCCTGTCCATTTTTCTAAATTGTGCTCCTGCGTTGTCACCCTGTTACATGGGCTGCAATGGGGACCATCTCAGCACACATTATACAGCATGGTCCACTGTTGTCCCCAGCAGGACATCTGCTCTAAAAAAAATCAATGCAGCTGTAATTTAACTGCATATAGACAGGAAGTGGCTGCAAATAGGCTGCAGCACTACCTATCCCCCTACCCATTATCATTAAAAAGCTTCCTTTGAGCTCCAGTCCATACTGATAGGGTCACCAGTGTGCTACAGGAAAATTAAAGCATTTCCTCAGTCTCCCGCCCTTCAAACATTGTAATTTTGTAGCAAATTGCAAGCGGAAAGGATGTGACAGTGGCTGATCTGTGTCCATGATTTGTGAACACAGCTAAGTACTCCATAGGCACCAAGATTGTGTAATCTCTGAGCCAAAACCCCAGTCCAGGGAGTTGATGGTGACCCTGAATGATGCCTGAACAGAGATGGCACCATTCTTCTGGAGAGAAATGTAATGTGGGCACTGTAAAGGGAGAGTGCTGTGACTTCTGTGAGAGGTAGATAATAGTGTCTCAAGTGAGCTAGGAGAGCCATGGATGAGGGGGTGCCTAGCTGTACTGTGATTGGGGTAGAAGGTGGATTCCCTTCCAGCAATGTGAAATCTATTGGCATCAGTGCTGACATTTTAAACTGGTTCTTTAGGATCAGGATTTTAATTCCTCTGGAATTATGGCACAAACTAGAAAGAGATTTTGCCATTGTGACAAAATATGGGGAGTCATCTTGCTTCATCTTTTGCCCTCCCAACAGGTGGCGCTCTCCTCTCCGATGCTTTGGGTTGTGGGCGAGCCCTTGGTGTCCTCACTTATAATGCGAGTGCCTGCAACCCATAATAGATACCACCTTCTAAAAACAGAAAATACTTGATACAATTTTGAGATAGGCAGCTTAATTAGTGAAATAAAAAATTCCCCAAATACCTCTGAGATGCAGCAGAGCAAGAGGTAAGTTACAGAGAGTAGAATCGCCTATCCTGTGCCAGCATGCTGCAAAGGATTTATTGCTTTGTGTGTGGAATCAGCAATCTCTCTGCTGAGCTCAGACACGCCCCCTGCCATAGTTCTCCAATCAGCAACATTGATGCTCCCTGCTAACTGGTCAGCAATGGGCATGGCTGAGCTTGTTGACCTCTGCAGAGAGGCCACTGCAAGAGTACTCATGAAAATGTATTGATGTTGTAAACAGAATGCAGGGCGCAGTTTGTGTCCCCGAGGATGACCCCGTGGACAGGATCCCCAAACATTGCCGTATGGAAAAATTGGATCAGAGCGGGATCTAAATCTGATGTCAGGTAAAGTAGTATGCATCTATGTATGGATATAGGGAGGTGCAAAGTGCGTGAGGATCCCGGACCCTCCTCAGCCAACAAGGGCCCCAAAAAGGGCCCCAAGTCAGCTTGACAGAGGGGCCCCAAGTCTGTTCTGCACGGACCAAAATCCATAATTTCTCTCTGAGTTTTCTATCCACCCCACTTTGATCCAATCTTTCCATGGATGGATCCATATGGAACAATCTCTGGGCCCCCCCCCCCCCGTACAGGATGTTCCTCCTCTGGGGACACAAGCTGCTCAGATCCTCCACCCCGCAGGCTTTCAGGGGATAAGTGAAAACAGACAATTGTGTACTTTTGTCTCCAAGTGAATAATTCATGGAGACGATTTTAGCTGTAGGTAAAACTGACACAGCACCTGACTGGCGAATGGGAGGGGAGAGGTGACAGGCGACATATGTATCCCGCGTATCCTGGAAAGAGAACATTCACCTGGTTAACCCTTTCACCGCAGGCTGCAACCAATCTGAAAAATGATACAGAAATGGGTGAAACATTGCGAAACAAATTCCTACTTGGAATTTTGGCAAACATTTGGTAGGTTGGTTTAGCAATGGAAATGTACGGGGCGCAGGGGCAGACATAGGGAGGTGCAAAGTGTGCCACTGCACAAGGGCCCAGGCCCTGCCCCTCGCAAGGGCACCAAATCAGTACTGTACAGGGGCCCCCTGCTAGCTACGTCCGCCACCAACGGGATGAATTATATAAATGTGTCTTATTCTTTTAGTACGATTGTGCTTTAAAAAAAGTGTGCAACCAAAATAATGTCCTTGTGTCCTTTATGTTCACCTGGTGATCCTGCCACCAACACACTTCTGTTCTAATGTGACAACGCTCACTGCAGCATTGTCACCTGACTGAACCACAAGTCATATACTTTGTCTTTCATTGGATAGAGAGGAGGTGCTTTGTAGTTCCCCAAAAATGACCAAGAAAGCTGAAAACACCACTGGAGATTTTAGTTCACAGGAAGTGACAAGGGCACTGAATTTCTGGAAGGATCAACAGGTATTTGCTGTGCTTGAATGCTGATAGTAAGAAGATGGAGAGTCCCTAACATTGAACCGCATTAGAGTCCATGGGGGGTAAGGTATGTGACCCTTTCAGCAGCAAACTGTCCCTGGAAATAGCCCGGTGTCCAGGCAGGAGGAAAAGAACAGCCTGTGTCTGATATAATCACGGTGATATGAACATCCTCTTGCAGGGGGCCGGTTACCAGGATGCAGGAAGGTTCTATGTTATTGTGATTACACTGAACAAACAGCCCAGATAAACAGCAGGTGCAGCTCTATGTTAGCGGAGGGGGGTGGGGTGGGGGGAAGGGAGGGTGTGAAACCCGCACACTGACCAAGTTGCCGGACCGGCAATATTTGATTCATCGACCCAAAGCAGGGTTCACCGACCTGTTACCTGCAGGTGAAAAGGAACTTTTTCTAAGAGATTGAGTTGCTAAAATTTTAATTTTAAAGTTATATGTGCACCGCATGGGTTGTTCATGCTGGTCACATGTGCTGAACTCTAATACGTGATTTGCTACAAATGCATGGAGGAGCCCGTACCATTATAAATGATGCCAAAAATTTAAAAGTCCAACAGTTGGTCCAGGTAATTAATTTCCTCTTGATAAAGAGCACCTGTGCGTCCCCAAGGCAGACCTTTGGATTTTTGATACATTGGGCTGATTTTTTAAAGTTCTTTAAGACTGGAGAAGATACACTATCATGGGAGAACCTGGGAGATCCAGCAAACCTGAAATGGATTTATTAAACATCATTGACTATTGGTTGGCAAATATTTTTAATCTATCCCAGGTTTGCTGGATGCAGCCATTGCTGGGGTATATGTAGGCTGAAAATGGCTGCAAAAAAGACTGCAGGAGGTCAGCAGCCACCATGCTTAGTGAAAAATGAGCAAGCGTCCAGTTGGCATTGATGAGTGTTCAGTGGTTTGTCATCAACCCCACCCATTCTTTGTCTATTGGAATCTGTTTGATGCATTAGCTCAGAAGTTGCAGTTCCTGGCAGTTAGGAAGCAGTAGCCTTTTGCCTCTCAAATGCCCATGTGATCCAAGTCTTACCCCCCTTTCCCACACTCCCCTGCAGCTAGCGCTGTTCTCTCTGTGGGTGGCTTCTTAGCATAATGGGCCAAGGTCTTTTAGCACTCAAAGCAAATATGCCAATGTATGCCCCCTATCCACCATGATATGTGAACTACATCAACACCACACCTATTCCATTTCTGCCCTTTCTTGCACCCATCCTGCTGAAGTTCCTAATGTATCTGCCCTCTCTGCCTACCCCTCGGACCGGGCCTGCATACACTTACCACGCGTTGACTGTTGCCTAATTGCACCAAGAACATTCATGTAATGCCATATTCCTGTCCCTTTGCTTGAAGACAAACCCATTGCCCATTTACAAGAAAGCTATGGGTTTTCTTTTTGCCCACATTCCAATTTTTGCCCTCTTATTGTTCGTTATGGCCCCAGGAGCCAAGAGAAAGGCCTGCTACTTCTGGGTATGAAGGGGGCCATGTGACTTACTCCATGCGACCCAGCCTTGAGTGTGACCCAGCCCCTGGCAAATAGATTGGCACCAGAGGGCGGTTAAGGTGGTCAACCATAAAGAGAACCTGTATGGGTAAAGCACATATTGGCTCCAACTAAAGTCAGCATCCAGATGTGCCAATCGCCGCTCCTCCAGCGTGTTAAACTCACTAATCCTCTGGTTAAACACAGCGATACCTAACACTAGAGGTGCTCGCCTCGATAATCCCGTCTGTCTTTATGAATATAGATCAGGTAACAGCTGGCTCTTTCTGGGGCCGCGGGCAATTAAATTGGTCAGCCATAAATGACATTTCAATTTTCCGAGAAATGGGCTTTGCATGTAACCAGGCACCTGCCGCAGAGCAGAAAACAGATTCAGTGACGGGGGGGGGGGGTGTGGTGGAAGCAACGCCCGCGTCACGCAGTCTTCTCTGCCACGCAGCAAAGAGAACCGGTCACATTTCACTTACCACTAAGTGCTGCAAGAAGAGTCATTTTATTGGTGCCATTAGAAACTTTTTGTAAGTTAGAACCACATGGGAGACTTTTAGTGGATCTTTATGATACCAGCGATGGGCACACATATTGATATGATCACCAAATGCAATTACAAAAAAATGTCACTTACCTTTAACGATGAAAAACCCTCATGCTGTCTACTGTGCTGAGCAAGTCCTGTGCTGTCTTGGCTTCCCTCCTCTTTTTGGCACTCACTGACCCATCCAGCACCACCATCTTTTTTCTCCAGGGTACTTCTTTACTGCACACAAACTGCGCAGGCATGAGATCAGGTAATGTGTCTTCCTCCAAAAAGATAAGAGCGCTTTTTCTTTTACATTACAGGAAAGCTCCTTGATGATGCATGGCCAATCTCTGGCTTGCGCAGAAAAAGCAGCCCGCAGCTTTCTGGGATATATGACGCAAGCTGTCTTTACTGCCGTGGTGGTAAAGACCGAAGAGAAGAGGACCTCCTCAAAAAATTAAAAAAAAAAAATATTAAAAAACACATTTATTTCTATTATATAAATTGACAGCTACCCTTTTGTAATGTTAAAAAAATGATGATAGGTCTGATTTAAGCTGATCAAAAAAAATCAGGAACTCAATTTTGAGAGTTTTCATTTTTGACTTTCCCAATTTGTGGGCCATGGCAGAATTCTGCTGATCGCTTCTGATCAATCAAACATCCAATTGTATGTGGAAGAACCAATCATAATTGAGATTGATAAAATGGTTTGCAGGTTCTCCCAGTGCTTGTGTGGAGGTACTCAGGTTTGGAGGTACTCTGGTTTTCTCCCACATTCCAAAAACATGCAGTTAGGTTAATTGGCTTTCCCCAAAATTTTAATTAGACTGTGTTAGTGACATATGATTATGGTAGGGACATTAGATAAGCTCTTTTGACGAGCAGCTACTGATCTGACTTTGGGCTTTGTAAAGTGCTGCCTAATATGTGGGTGCTATATAAATACTGGATGATAATAATATTAAAGTGTACACCAGGGCAACATAAAACAAGAGATAGGTTTGGTAAAAATCTGGCATGTATAGGTGGTCCTGGACAGGGCTGCCATGGGGGAGGGGGTACTTCTGTACCAGGGCCTGATCAAAAGAGCTCTCCTTTGCATAGCTGGAACTTTTATACATGAAAAGGTGGCGAAATAAGTTTATCTTGTATGGAATGTATAGAAATTTCTGATGGCGGTCCCAATTCTGGAGGATCAATGAATGACCGAGTGGGAATGACTGCTGTACTTTCTGATAGAAATGGATACAGCGGGGTGCTGCTCGCTTGTCCTCCCCTCTCCATATAACACAATGGGAACGTGTGTACAGAGCTTGTTATTAATCTGTCACTTGAAACAATCACAAAAGGTAATTTCGAGCGACAGTGATCTGGCGTCTATCTGACATTTATACGGGGCTTATAAACTGACACCAGGAATTTTTGGGCCCCATACTAGGTAACCTTCCTGGGCAAACCTCCCCATTGTTTAAAAGTTCCAGTTATGCAAAAGTCAAGCTCTTTTGATCTGGGCCTGGTATAGAGGTACCTCTTGCCCCCTTTCCCAATGACTGCCCTATCCCTGGGTTTCAACAATAACAACTGTATAACCATAATTGCACCATAAAGTAAAGGCTGTAATGCTTATATAACAATAAACCCCATTACTATACCCCAGGATATTAATTGAAACAAAGACCGACATGCATGGTCAAAGTCAGAAGAAACCTCACAAGACTGATCAATCTCAATATACAATTATAGAATTGGAAACCAAAAGACAACATAGCCACTTACACTGCTTTTCTCCACTGCAGTTCAGGAAAGACAGGTTGGTCACTGACCTGTCCCCAAAGATATTAGGACATTCAGTAAGCTAATAGGTGGCCACACACCTATCGATATGATTAAATTAAATACTAAATTCATTAAATTGAATGAACTAAACCTCACTGAACTCTGTACACTTATCAGATAATTATTCCTGGGATAATCTGACCCCCAATGTTGCCATGGTGGATTGATGGATGACTGATCAGGAATAAATTCTGTTCATTTCTATGGAGAAGAACACAGTAGGGTGCAGCTCGCTCATCCTCCCCCTCCCCTCTTCAATAAACAGAATGGAGCTGTGTGTACAGTGCTCCTTCATTCATCACAAAAGATCATTTCCAGTGGCAATCATCTGATGTGTGTACAGGGCTTTAGTGAACACTCCACTCTTCGAAATAGTCCAAAATTTTTCCCTTTCTTATCTTTTTTTTCTTTTATATTTTTCATCATAAAATGTAGAATATTGTGGCGTATGTTGCGTCCCTGATGTTTTAATCCATGACAAATTGCTTGTTTCATTCGCTATCAATGTCAAAATCAATTGCAAATTGCAATATACAGCTGGTTTATGGTGCTGCTCTCTGTCTTTGCTGTGCAGGGGGTTACAGGAAGCCAATATAAAAGCTGATTCAGATATTTTTTTGGACTTAATGCATCATTGCTATTTTCTTTTCTGGAAGAAGAAATAAAACATCACACATCATTACATTTTCTCTGACATAGAAGGGTGTCCCTGTTCAGATCTTGGCCAGGACACTGCCTGCCACTGACACTTCTTGGAATTAGGGCAAATCTGTCCCTTATAATGTGTCCTGCTTATCTAACATGTGCTGTCCTCACTATGTGGAAGGAAGTCGGTCAATGACAGAGCACCAGGCATGTTTTATAATGACATTAAGCTGTGTTATGGCAAATTAGGATTTCATTTACAGTGCAGATAAGAGGAATGTCACATGTGGAAGGTGTTTGGTAATCAGCAGACATACAATAGTGACAGGGAAGGGTTGTGTGTCATGGAGAAGCACACAGGCGCCAGTCCTAATGAACTGTGCCACAATATGGGTGTTCATAACATCTTATTTATCTAGGATTTGATACAGGCGTATCTACAGGGCATACATATGGCCGCTTATCAGCTGTTCCAGGTTATAGTTAGTGATACACCAAAGGCTTCTAGGTCAGAAGAGAGCGGAGTGCCCCTATACACATAACTACAAAACAAAGCATTTTGTATTGGGATTTACTATAATTGAAGATATTCTATCCTAAAAAAGAATAATTGGCAAGAGTGAAAGTTCATTTTTAAGAGCCTGTGCACACTGGGCCAGTGTTTCTCATCCTTTTTTTAACATTTAGAACCAACATATCACACAGCACTATTTAAATAATAGGGGTTGCGGATGATAAACCTGCATACTTGATAAGTACAAACAATAATGCACAAAGAGAAAAGGACACTGGCCAACAGAGCTTACAATCTTACAGCCTTTTCTGACCTTTTTAACATGAGAGGGGACTCTTGAAATAACTTTCAGGCCTTCAAAATATTGTTACTATATCCACAGCTCACAGTACATTAGCATGGTGGTCAGTGGGAATATTTCTTCTTACATTGCTGGCCATTGGGTAGAATGTCACCCTTACAGATAGCCAAAAAGATCATTGGGGTCACCTCAACTTACCAAGAAGCACAAATTGCTCATTTCTCAAGGAAGCCCTACAACCTCTGGAGGTTTAATAATATAAATAGGAAGGTAAGTCATTTGAATGGGCTGCCCAGTGCAACAGAATGCACAGAAAATGTGTGTGTACCGCGGTCCAGGATGATATTTGGCATTGATCAGCTACTTGCCTGGCCAAATAATCTATACAGAAAGGTATTCTTTCATTTTATTCCCTGCAAGGTTTGTAGTATTCATGATTGCAGATAGAGATTATGGACCTGGTATCAGTCTCTTACAATACCTTGTACAGCAGCACTGGGAGAGGTAAAGGCAGGGAGCCAAAGAAGTTCGCTGTATGAAGATTTGCTGACAAAGAACAAAGTGAGAAAAGGAAAGAGCAGAGTGAGCAGAAGGAAGTCCTTATTAGTTTCCAGCTGCTCTGTCAGTGAGCAGTCAGCATGCTGGGTGATTTAAATTTGTGTAATACTCACTGATCATGTAGCATCTAATCTTGCACATGAGCAGAACAAGATTAGGCCCTGCCATTATACTGTGTAGAATTCAGCAGCAGAATTCAGCAGTCAGGGATAGTGACATACCTATCCCAGGAGGCCGCGGGAGTCTTTCCTACCACAATGAAAACCTAGAAGTGGAAGGGAACACAAGTGAAAATACTAAAAATAAGTACTAGCTACAAAAATTTCATGGAATTTGTAATCAAGATTTATTTTTATACAATAGAATATTAATATTATTAAACTTTATTTATATAGCGCCAACATATTACGTAGTGCTGTACATTAAATAGGGTTTGCAAATAAGAGACAGATACAAACAACGGCAGAGAAAAATTAGATGACCCTGCCCAATCTTAGATGTATCCATTTTGAGTAAAGGAAAATGAATTGTGTGAATAAAAGTGTGAATAGGAAACAAACCTCTGGTGACGTACAGAGAGAGACCACGCCCATCCTGATCTCCTGCAAGTGGTAAGGTCACCTGCAGTTATTGTCGCTTTGCAGGAACAAAGATTTAGTGTTCGCCTTGTTTTTACATAGTGCCTTTATCAGTTCCGTATTTCAGTTCTCCATAAATAATGTATATTATCCACCTATAAACCTGCCGGAGATAACATTAAGCAGCATGCAAATCACATTGTGTCATTTCTTCCCAGATACCAACAGGAAAAACAGAAAACCCACAGAGAATCTAATGTGATATTTATCACTAAAAATAAAGAATGGTCAAAAAACGACGCAACCGATCGCAGAGCTCAGCAGATCGCTGTACTTACTAAAGATGAGATCATTTTAGGATCACATGCTCACTGGCGCAGTTGTCTGAATGTTTGATTTCTAATGGCAATCATACACAGGATGACAAATGATTGTCAGAACAATTCAGAATGGATCAGAAAAAATGTCAGCTTTTGATGCTGCTTTTTAATGTGTAATATGTAATTGCTGATTTTGGATGACAGTTATCTAGCAATATGTAGGTAACTTTATTAAAATTTTGTTTTATTCATTTACATAGCACTGACATCTGTAGCACCGTACAAAATAAACTGAAAAGTTCATGTCATTTATTGACCCTTCAGAGGAGCTCACAATCTAATGTTCATACATACTGTCGCTTATGTATGCCGCTTAACATATCAGTATGATTATAGAAAGGAAACCGGAGGCTCTATAGGAAAACTGGGAACATGCAAACTTTATGCAATGCCAGGGATCGAACCTGCAACTCTGCAAGGCAATAATCCTAGTCAACAATTGACTTACAGTAACCTGAAATATTGTTCCTGATTAACCTGGATCAAAATGAATGATTAGATTCCTTTCAGTGGTATAGATAATAAAGTATACATTGAGCCAAAGCCAGCTTTTGTATTAATTTCCATTTTCCCTGTCCTGTTGCATATCTCCCATCCTATTGTGTGATACTTCCTCTACCTCCTAGATTGTAAGCTCTTTGGGGCAGGGTCTTTTCTTCTTCCTTTATCACTCTCTGTCAGTCATTTGCAAACCCTATTTATTGTACAGCGCTGTGTAATATGTTGGTGCTATAAACTATAATAATAATAATATATGACAATGTAGCAGATAGTAAATGCAAAACTCCACAGAAATGAGTGTAACTGCACCTCACAACCTTTCTTTTCCTATTAGTTTTTATTTAGATTAGTTAGATTGAACATAGAGAATATGTAAGACACCCCCAGTGCCCTCCCTTCCTCAGTGGTCCACTAGAATGGATATACTGGGACCACACAGGACATTTACAAGAACTAGGACCACACAAGGGAGTTCACCACCCCTTCTGGTGTAGTAAACACTTCTTACCCTCAGCAATGACCCCCCCCCCCCCCCCCTTCAGTATAAACTTTAGCACTCCCCACCCAAAAAAAAACAAGAAATTATCTTGAATCTGAGCTCATTCCTTGGGGTCTGACTTTGCGAGCTTTAATAAATCAGGCCCATTGGGTTTAGGGCCTGTTCCCACTTTGGCAATACACTGCATTTTCAAAAACTTAGGATTTTTCCATTAACATTGGTGTGCACTGCTTTAGTGCAACCTATTCATGTAATGGCCTGTTCAATACTGCACCGACAATCATGCATGTTGTGCTATGCATTTCCTTATTGAAATCTATGCATTATTGCACCACTTTAGTTGGAACAAGCCCAGATTATTTTTTGCTCTTTTATTCTTCATAGTCAATATAATTGCAAGTTTGTGAAGTATAGGATCTTTGTGATAAATGGCGTTTGTCTTTTCCATCCCAGAATGTTGCTATTTCAGCAATAGGCTGGAATAGTAATGGTTCTATTGTGGTATCGTTCTACTGGGTTCAATGGGGAGATAAGGAGAGGAAAGAAAACAAACAAAGAGACAATATGGTGGAAAAGGAATGGCCTTACTCAGTTTGTTATAGTGTATTTTAAGCACACCAACATTTGAATACAGTATGGGGGTTTTGTAGAACCTACCAAAACCCCAGCTTGGGATCCAATCATGGCACCACAAACAGTGATGTTGAACAGCTGATACAATGATCACAAGTGACGGCACTAAAATCATCACTATTAATGAGCTGGTAGAGCATGTGAAGGGCAGCATCACACACCAAACATCATGCACTTGTTTCATATACAGGATCTGCGTCCTGGAGTCGCTCGACAAACAGCAAACAAATAATAAAACTTAGGATGAGCTGGATTGGAGCAGGTGATAGGAGAGGAGATAAGAGATGTCACCATCTGTTTCCGTTCTCTGTTTTCCAGCAACGTGGCCATTCCCTCTAAATCATTATCTTCTATTGGAGCAGCAATTAGCCCTGAGCAGCAAAGAAGCCGCAGGGTCATGGACGTGTCATCCCACCACTGGGAGTGGGCATATAGGAACCAATATACTGTACTGAGATTTAGTACACAAGTGATGTTAGCAGTCATTTAGCATTGATTGTTAATGATTGCAGCGTTTATGTATGTCAGGACAAAAAATATATATTTTTAGTGCATTTTTGCAAAACATGTACTTTTGCCCATGTTTTATGCCTAAAAATGCCGCCAGTATAGAAAAATACCCAGAAATCCAGGGAGCTACTAACTTCCCGTATGGGCTGACAACACAATGCTCAATACTAGGCAGCAGAGCCAAGACAATGACACCACTTTCAAGTCAAGGAATTGGTGTCAACCCTGCAACTGCTGCTTGTTGATTGGACAATAATGCCATCAAAAGTCATCAGCTCAGTTCACTCCATTCTGAACTGGCCCATCAGAGTATGCAAGAATCAACTGGTGGGTCCCTAACCTACATTTACAGTGCTGCCAGCTCAATTGCAGAGGTTACCCAGACCCTCTGTGCCCATGGCCCACCCAATTCTGTAAATCTTTGCTGGTATGGCCTCTTCAGACATCAAATGCCTACAAAACCACCCTCACTTTTAGGGAATTGTCCGCCAGGTGCCTGGCTTTTACCAATAGCCCTATCGACCTGCAAGATAGTGCATTTTGTATCTGGGTCCCCTGGACATCCGTTGGGCTCCAGGCTTGTGAATAACCAGAACAAAATTAATTTGACAGGACAACCAACTACATGTAGGTCAATTACTGACAACTGATCTGTAGAGGGTGCATAAGTGTTCTTCTGTGAATATGCTCTGGACATTTTGAAACTCATGGGTATAGTGCACCACCATGTATTAAACATTTACATATGGTATTTGGTCCAGAGATTAATGATGGTTTTACAGACCAGTCTCGGTGACTCTGTGCTGCATTTGATATCTAAAAGGGATTGGTTTCTTTGGTCTGTATGCTCTAGCGGAGAGAAAAGAGAGGTGTGGAGATATAAGTAAGTCAGCAAAAAATCATAAATATAAAACCAAGCTGTTGAACTGTATCTATTATTGTAGGCATGAATTGATCCTGATGAAGCGGATCTAGTTCTGAGAAACGCGTCGAACTTGAATTCATAGACCTACCTACAAAAATAACAGACCAAATTTGTTGAAAACCATTCTTAATGTTATTCTTAATATTTTATGTGCTTGTTTGAATAAATTGTTAAACTGTTGTTTGTTTAAAAAAACTTTGTTTAAAAAAATGTTATATGCGGTTAAAGTCCTGGGGTGAATGACCTACCCAGTATGACAATTTTATGTTGAAACTAAGGATGTGGCATACGTGAAATCTTTCGGATGATTTGGGAGAAATTGTCTGATAAAAATATTTGAATAATATATATATATATATATATATATATATTTATATCATGATAAATATGATTTTACTTATAGGTTGTTGGTACTGAGAGCAGCATGAGATTACTTTTATATAGTATAGTCAGGCAAATTAGTGCAGGTTGGGTGTTCATGCCACAACCTTATAACAATATTTTATTGTGCAAGCTGTCTCTAATATTTGCATAGTAGAACTGGACTACAGGAAGAGGCGACTACACTGCTTCTTGAAAATCCAATAACATTTGTATATGGATGTAGAAAAAGCTGCAGCTGGTTTACCACGATGAAAAAAAAGTCTGTTGAATAATCGTTAGTCTAAGTTGAGGTTGAGAAAATAGTCAACCCACCCTGAAGATTTTAGCCCGAGTTATAAAGCTGGCTGATGTGTTGGATTCTGTTTTGCACTTTGTAGGAGTCTCATACACATACTGGTATTTTCCTATAAAACTAAACAGGGATCAAAGTAGAAGAAGCCCTAGCCAGCCTCCCATCTCTTCTATAAGGATTCCACCAGGCACATGGTCACCCTATCTGTATTACTTGTATAGCTCCATCAATAAATGCCTAAAAGTCCATCCTCACTTGTGAGATGTAAGCCAGGTGTCCAGCATTGACCAATAGTGCTATCCCTTTGGTTTACTGCAGGAGTTTGTATGTGTTGTATGTGTTGCATGTCTTGTATATGGGCCCCCTGGACATCCATCGGGCCCTGGGCTCCTGCCTAGGTTTTCTTGTGAATAACCAGCACAAAAATAAAATGGTAAAGGTGCGTACACACTTCCAATTTTTATCGTTCCAATCGAACGACGAACGATCGATTGGGCAAAAAATCGTTCGTAAAAAAGTAACCAACGACGCCGACGAACGAGGAAAGTCGCTGGAAACGAACGACCGGACCGGCGGATCGGATTGGGCGACGATCGTTGAACATCGTTCGTGTGTACGGTCGTTCGTTGATCGTCCATGTTCAGAGCATGCGTGATGAACGAACGTCCGTTCACTTTCCTGTCGTGCACATAGTTCCTCTATCGCTTAAACGATCGTATCTATTGTGTGTACAATATCTACGAACGATCGTGTCGTTACCTCTATGTGCAGTATCGGTGCTATACGATCGTTCATATATATCGTGCAGGAACGTTCGTCGTTCGTTTTCCGACGATAATAATTGGAAGTGTGTACGTAGCTTTAGTCAACCACTGACAAAACAGTCTATCAAGGGTGTATAAGTGTTCTAACAGGCACAGGACATCTTGACATGTGTGGTTTAAAGTGCGCCATAGGGCACAGATGTGAACACCTTGGAGTGTTGTGCTGTCAAAAATAATATATGGATTTTTGAAGCACGTTGAATACAGGTACTGCACTTTAATGTTAATGTGTGTGTGTTAACATGTGCAAAAGTCTTATTGGACCCTTAAAAGCACTTTAAAAAAAAAACCTAAGCTAATCAAACGGCACTGCTATCAATATTCAAATATTGACTTTTTCTTAAAAGTCGACATCTAAGGTCATCTCCAACTTCCTGGCAGCTGATGTCTGCAGACAGCAGTGACATGAGATTGTCACTGGAAGGGCAAAGGTGTTTTTGACATTTGTGTTGTGATTGATAACATGGACCTTCTGTTTGCTGCATCCAATATAGCGGAACCTTTGGGGGAAATAAATGGATTTTGGGGGTCAGACAGGAACAGAGTATTTGTCAGCTATTTAAAAGTTTATAACTTGAATACTTTATATTTGGCAATGGTTTCTCTAAACATTGGCAACGGAAAAGGTTGCTTTAAATAAACATTCTTAAGCATGTTACCCGGAATATTAGCCAACCCACGCATTTGTCATGGGTTACAAGAAAATTTACGATCCAATTAGTAATCTGAAATATTAGTACAGGTTGCAGAATTGCAAGGACTCTTAGAGTACGACACAGGGGCAGGTCCTCTTTAATGCACACCAAATGCATTTGTACCCAACCTGTACATGTGGCCAGGGAATATTTTGAATGGGCAAATATGAAGCAGGGGCCCCAGATGCACAGAATTCCAGCTCTTTGTACCCCCTACCATTCTCTTAATTGGAATTTTAAATACTATTGGGACCCTAGGCAATTTCCCCGTTTGCCCTGCCCTAATTCTGGCCCTCCGGTACCTAATGTGTCCGTGGTGAAAATTTTCCTAGCCTAGGTGCTTATTTACCGACTGTGAAGGAGAATATTATTTAACCTTTATGATTTCTTTTACTTATTTTATTTTTATTTTTACTTGTATAGTTATCACAATATATATATATATATTGCGGTGCCAGTATTTGTAAAAGGGGCAGTGGGGGGCGCTACTGTGATCTCCAGCAGTTTCTTGTAATGTGTTCTCAGGTTCTGACTTTTGTAGCAGATCCCTATTCTACCAACAGGTTTTATGTCTGCAATCTTTAACCATCTTTTGCAGCATGACCACAGTCTCAGTCTCTAGGACAGGCAGCCTGTACAGGGCTGGATTTTGGGAGCATTAATACTGATGGTTGGGAGGATCGCCTCAGAGCTTCACATTTGCTTGTTACTAAATAGGTAAATACACATTCTCCATAAACAGAGCACCATACTGTACAGCACAAACACACACAGCAAACACACAGTGCAAACAGGCAGGGTTGAATAAGCAGGATATGTGAATGAAACCCCACACAACTCATCATTTTATCCCGGACATAATATTTCCTTTCTCATGCAATGGACACACATTAATTGATGAATACATTATAATTGAATACAATGTTACAGATATTCCATTGTGTTTGGGATCACTTTATTGTCATTGGCCTTGCAGGCAATTCTCAGTGTTTATTGAGTCTACTAGAAAGGTGAAAGTCAGATTTGATTAACAGAATTTAGTTGGTAATGGTGAACTCATATTGGCTATTAACACTATCAAAGGAAAAACTAGTGATTATATAGGATTACATAGAAAAAAAAAAGATTCTTGGTTATGCCACACATCCCTGAAAATGATCAGCGATTGTACATCCCCAGTGATTTCAGGGAAAAAATCTAATGAAACCACACAATCACTTCAATGTTTCCCAAATTGTGGCAAAATTTTTATTTTGTTGGGCTGAACAATGGGATTTCACAGTATACGGACATAATCTCCCTATGTCTGTTGCGGATTGTTCACACTGCTAGTCCCTTGGCTTCTGTGAATGATGCTGCGGCATGCAGTGTGGGACCCCATTAAGAAGCCATAGTGGTGGTTGAGAGCATTTGGCCAAGACCCATCACAACTCCTCAGTGGGCCGCAGTAAATTGGTGGCTGACAAGTTGTCAGCCTGCCCAGAAGCCTTTCTATTAAGTACCAATTAGAAAAACCCCTAGCCTATCCTTTCCCCTGTACTCTGACTCAAGTAAAGCAAACCTGGTATGGGTTGCCATTGATAACCTTTCCTAAAATTGCCCATTGCCAGTTTGTTATGGTGATGGTCTGGTTTTAGTACTTGCTAAATCACTGAAAGGAACTAATCTGCAGTCTAAGAAAGCCAGAAAAAAGTCATAGGTTCTTAATTGCATACCTGTTCTGAATTTTCAAAGCCACAATATTAGCATGACAGCCAAACAATGAAAAGACCACCAAAGGCAGCCTCCATATTGGACAGGTTGTACATGGACAAAAAGATCCATCTGCAAGAATGAAGAGTGATTGTATTTCTGCAACCCACCAATGTTTTCTATGCCACATTCAACAGAAGGAAGCAGTACCAGTTATCAGCATCTGGATCAGGCACTGTAAATCAACTTAAACCAATGGTCAGAAGCCCCTTATGGTAGCTAATATGAAGGTCTGTCCTGGGTCAGCGACTACGGAAGTGCCAGGACCAGAGATAGCCAGTTAACTAAAAATTTTAGAATAAGCTATAAATGTATATATTTGTCTCAGACTTTCCTTCAAAAGAGAAGAAGCTTCATGAACATATAAATAACCATCAAAAGGTTCAAACAAGACTGAGATATATAAATGTATGGGATACTAGTGTACAATCATTAAAATGCCAAGATTAGAGGATGGTATAGAAAAGTGTTTCAGTAATATGTATTCGTTAAAAAAAACAGTAAAGCATTGGACAGCTGGGACAAATGGAAAAGTTGTAGCATGAACAGTAAAATATATAGTGAGTGATAAGCTGTAGTTGATGTGGAGTATAAGGACTAGTAGTATAGACAGAATAAGAAACCATTATTTAGGTGTCCAAATATAATTCATTAGTTATCAGAAATATTCAGGCATTAAAGAATGAAAGAATGGATATAGGAGTATGGTGAAACTGAGAATTTAGTTGTGAGTATTAACAAATTACTCGGGAATAAAAAGAATCAAAAGTGGAAAAGTCGTAAGGACTGTTAGGATTATGGTGACCGTGTAAGGAGTATTAGGAGTAGGTAGTGAAAGATAAATTCAGAGTTAGGAGTAATAATTAGCACTGGAATTATAGTACAAAGTATTAGGGGTGTGGTATGAGGAAGCTGTAGCGTGAACATTGAACTGAGTAGTAAATCCCAGGAATTGTATGTTGTGGATAAAGGAGAAGTAGAACCATTGTCAATACACAAAGACCATACTGACCACCACCGGTCTTCAGAATAATATTATATCCCACAATATTGTCCCGGCAATACTAGAATAGAGGACCATAGCAGGTGCTTGGGGAGTGGAAGTCAGTAATGAGTGCTGGGGTAGTAAAGGACCATAGGAAAATTAGGTGGCCAGGGGAACTGGGGGCAATAGATTTGGACCAGTATTTGGACCAGCAAATGAGCAAATTTGTGAGCGTAGAGCATTGGTTGGGGAGTAAGAAAGCTGGGGGCTGTGGATGATTGCTAAGATAGAAGAGGTCAGAAAATGACTCCTGAGGTGACTGAGGACAGTAGATAAGTGATAGCAGACATATACTGTGGAAAACTGAGAAGTGTAGATGGATGGTGAGGGAGCAAAAGGTTGGGAGAAGGGTGCCGGACACAATGGATGGGAGCTAAGAACAGTAGGTAAATATTAGGGAAGTCAGGGAATGGAGACAGTGTGCATTGGGGACCTAGGTGTAGCTGATAGGTGCAAGTGGCAATAGATGGGTGCTGGGGGAGCTGGTGGCAGTAGATGTGGTTTGGACACCATAAAAAGTACATCAACTCTAAAAGAGCTGGGTGCAATAGATGAGAGCTTAGTAAGCTTGGGGCAGTAAATCTATTTAGGGCACTACAAACCTTAATGCTGAAAAGCCTGGACCAGTAAAAGTGCTCTTGAGCTGGAAACAATAGATAGGTAATCTGTGAGCTGGGGCAATGGATGGGTGCTGGGGCCAATGGATGAGTGATAGGGAAGCTGGTGCCAGTAGATATGATTGGGACATTACAGACAGTTAATGCATTCTGAAAGAGCTGGGGGCAATACATGAGAGACCAGTAGGCATGGGGATAGAGACAGTACAAACATTAATGCTGAAAAAGCCAGGTCCAGTAGAGTGATCTTGAGCTGGAAACACTAGATGGGCAATATATGAATGCTGTGGGAGCTTGGATCAGAAAATGAGTACCAGAATAGTAGAGGACAAGAAAATGTGATGATAGAACACAGCAGACAACAAAGTGCCAGTAGGTTGGGCAGTAGCTTGACATTGTGGAGTGGAACTGTGAAGAGGGGGTATCTGGGCACTTTTTTTTTGGGGGGGGGGGAGAATTGTGTTTAAGTCCCTGGAAAACAGAGGTATATGGTGAGAGCAGAATGGAGCAGTTGTATACTGGAGTGTCTGAGGCAATGAGAAACAAATTATGTTACATGAATAGAGAAATAGGAAGGGGGTACAGGGGTAATAGATGAGTTCTAGATATAAGGGGTGTTGGGTACTAGTAGAGCTTAGGCAGTAACTGGTGGGGTCCAGGAGACTGCTACAGAGGAATGACACCACGTGGCTGTTGAACAATTAGGAAACGGTAGGGAGTGATCAGAAGTGCAGGGAAGAATAAGAAAAGAACATTTGATTTGCAGAGGGGTGCTGAGTATCCCCATAAATCATTTCCAGGGACACATATCTTCTGCAGCCATGGTCCGACCAGAACTCAGTCCTATTACAACCTCCGCCCTCCATATACCATGCAGTCAGTGAATACCGGACCCGATCCCGGCTCTGTAGGCTGGGCGCTGACAAGCTTGCACTGTCCCGGCTCCGGTCTCCGCCGTCTGGCTGCACCTGCATAACGCGAGCCGAACGAACAAAACGTCGTATCAGCATTGCGCGTCGGGCTCGACGTCACACAAGTACAGAAGGACGAATCTCCCCGGGTCGGCGCCTGCAAACAACACAAATGGTGAAACCCCCAATAAAACAGGAGTGGTGAAAAGCTACACACAACACAGCACACAATGCACAACTTCCCTGGTCTGTGGAACCACAAGTCCCAGCTGCCACAGGTTGCTGTTGGAAGAGGAAGGAAGCTGCAAACCCCAAAGATAAGTGAGAGAATTGTGTCACATATGTAGAAGCTGAGAAATCTGCAGCGATCAGGAAGAGATATTAAACACAGAACATATTGTGAGCACTGATAGGGAGCCTTTATATCAGTGCTGACATGCTGCAACCGACTACAGAGCAGCCATGGCCAGGAAACTAAATGCATAAAGAATTAAATGCATGTGTGTATTCAGCCTTGCTGTGACAGGTAAGTGCCCAGGTAAGTAACCTTCCCCAATGCTGGCCCCATGAGTCCTCAAAAAAGTTCCCAGCCAAGTTACACATGCATCAGCTTTCCCTAAAAAAGTACCCAGTTCAGTGGCATCTACCTATGTTTGCCCCCATAAGAATAGCTTAAGTACCCAGATAAAAGCCCCGTCCGCCCAGCATGTAGTCACATCAGCACATCCTAATAGGAGTTCCCCAAAAAGTGCCCAGGTAAGTGGCATCTACATTGGTGTAAAATGTACATTAGTACCCAGAAAAATGCCCAGGTAACTTACCTTTACATCAGTCCCCCCCATAAGGATTCATAACTTCTCACCTGCCCAAATACTTAAAACCTGTGCCACTGTTGCAAAAAAAAAAAAAAAAAAAAAAAAAACAACAATTACTTGCATGTAGGTAAGTTATGTCAGATAAGTGCCCCCCATTTGCCCACAGCACACGCGAGTATTATCTTATATAAAATGCCAACATTTATTTTAGTAAGAATGACTTGGGTGCCAAGTTAAAATTAAAAAAAAAATTAAAAATTAAAAAAAAAAAATAAAACGTTGCTGCATTCAAATTAAGTGAGGACACCTGAAAGCCAAGTATTAAAAGATATTTACACCTCTATAACATGGATAGTGGTTCAGGGTCACCTGTACCCAGGTCACCTGGTGGTTTGGGATCACCTGGCAGCCCCTTTCAGGATGGGTTAAGAACCACCTGTAACATTGAGCTCCAGGTACACACAACCAGTGTCTTCAGCAGACAGGTAAGTAACACCTGAAGTGCAGGTAGCTGTTGCAGGCTGGTGACTCTTCTTCAAATGTGGCCACAGGTGAGAAGCTTCTTGCAGAAAAGCACCTGTGCCCCACTCTGTGCAACCCGGCTGCGGTGACACGTTGGCAGGAGCGCGTCCGGTGCAAGCAGCTGTCTGGCAGCTTCTGGAAAGTGGTGGAGTGAAGCCAGGCACCCCATGCTTTATATATCCCTCCCCCAACCAGTCGGAGCTTCCTAATTTATCAGAGGACAAGAAAGCATCCATATGGACGCTCAGGTATATACATACATACATGCACCGCAGCAGCGACGCATGTCCGCAAAGAGGATATTGCTTTTTTTTTTGGTGTAAATGGAGAAGGGCCCTTCTAAGCACACCTGTCACTTAGGTGCGTCGTTCCAGAGCAAATATTGACACAACACGATTAAATGCATATAAATACATATGCATTTTCATTATTATTATTTACCTGGACTGGTTGAAAGGGGGGGGGGGGGGGGTGTCGGGGGCGGGCGAAGGTGGAGCCCACATTGGGCGAGCGTTCCTATCTGGCAAATTCAATTTTTTTTATTCAAAGTAGCCGTGGCCTTTTGTTAATGGAAACCTGATGGGACGCAAAAAAAAAAAAAGTGATGGGGGAGGTAAATCATGGATTTATTAACCTGTATTGAATCAACACCAGCTGCTGCTTTCCACCCACCTGAAATTGCTCATTTGCACACATTTCTTTGGGGGGGGGCAGAGGTGAATGGAAAAGATGGAGGTTGCTAGGCAAGGCAGCAACTGATGGGGTATTTTAAGGGAATTACAACAGCACCAGGCTGCCCCGCACCACCATAAACAGACATCGCCAATGGGCTTTTTTTTTTTAGTGTTCGCATTATTGCTGGCCGCCATCTGCGCAGCGATTGAATCACCTAGATTAACCAATTCGTTACTAGACACCAGGCGAGGTGAAGCAGATTGGTGTTTTTTTTTTTTGTATCGGGTTTATTAAAGGCTTTTATTGGCGGTCGCTTTTTTTTAATTGGCCTTTATATAGTGCCATATGTACTGGAGTGTTGTACACCTTACACGCAGATAGCACTGAAGAGAGCACCGGGTCCAGCTTGTTGGATGTTTCAATTTAATAAAATGATGAAAATTAGAAAAAAGAAGTCAATAAAAGTCTAAAAAATAAATAGATCTAAAGCATAAATGGATTTTGTTTGCCAAGTTTTGCATATAATAAACAGTTGCCACGTATTTTAGTGACTGTTTATGTATTTTGAACTGTTTTTTTTTTTCCATTTTGGTGCTGCTGATCTCTTGTAGGCACTTTCAGCCACTTTCTGTCTGCATTCCTGTTTGAAGAAGTAGATGGTGACTGTGAATGATGCCTGAGTAAGGATGGTGCTGAGAGGAAAGCAGATGAATGCAGAGAGAGTACTGTGACCTCTATACGAGGAAAGAAATACCTTGAAATTGCAACCACCAACTAATCAGAAGTTTCTGACCAGCTAATACGCGGTGTTACTAGTCTACTAGGTTGGTTTACTTTTTAACAGATCTGATTTTACAAAACTTAGAAATGGGGTAGTAGCTCCTGGGGGCCACCAACCCCATTGGGGATATCAAGCAGGAATTTTGGTGGCCATAACATCATTTTGCTTGCCCAGGATGCAGTGATGATATCACCTCTCAGAACACTGAAGACGCAAACTTGTTCACACTATTTTTTGCAAACTTTTTGATTTTCTTTTTGGCTGGTGGGGCAGCAGACTTTGCATTTGCATGGAATGCCAAGTTAAAAATGCATGTCAACGCTTCCGTAAAGGCATATTAACGTGCTACAAATAACATACGTCAATGTGTGCAAAGCGCAACACAAGTGGTGTAAATCCCTAATACAATTTTTTTTAATCCAGTGATTTCCCTGCACTACCTTCTTCTGCCACTAGATCTCCCCAGTCTTACTGCCAGTAACATTTAACCCATTTCCTCTGTGCCCAGGTCATTCCAGGCTGGGACTGGACAGTGAATAGAGAACATAAAATGTGATTTTCCTTTTCATGCAAACAGCATATTTGCTTTTCTTGGCGGTAATGCTGCGGCTCTGTCCAGCACATAAAGTCAGTCACATCTTATTGATTTTAGGATGGGAAATTAGGCATTCTGGGCTTTGGCTTATCTTAATGGGACAAGTTTTGAAATGCTCCTTTGTTACAAATCAATGCGCTGCTTCTGGTGTCAACACTGGTTGTCTACCATGTAACACATCCAAAGAAGGCGGCTGTATAAGACAACCCAGAATGCAAATCCTTCCATCCACAAATTAAATTAGAGAAGACTAATCTGCGATGAGCACCTGCAGCTGCATGCCATGAAGAACCCCCTGAGGGGCGCTATGCTTTACTCCTTACAATGTAGATGATCTGTGTTGTGTGTATGGGGCCGATCTGCACATTTGGGTGGCTCACACTTTCAAAGAAAGCTGAATATTCGAAAATAAAGAAAATTGCAACCAGGCAGTTCTTTTATTGCAGAAGAAACAGGCGCTAATCCTTCTGCATATATTACCCACACTTGCCTGATTGCAATTATATAAATACACTCACCTTTCCTTGCTCTATTGCAGGTGCCGCCATCCTCACCAGGTCTTCTTCCAGGTTCCCAATCTTCAGTCATAGTGATAGGCTAGGCTGGAACAATGCAACTCCTGTAGAAGCCCATGTAGCTCCAGAGTCCTGGGTATTGTTCACCCGTGGCGAGTAATTGAAAGCAGCATTGTTGCCTTGCAGATTCTCAGGTCAGTCTGCTGCTGACCCGCTTCCATAGACTTGAATGGGAACATTTTTCAATTAACAAGCATTTGCAGATGAACGTTTTCTGAAGGACAGTAGATGACCCATGCTCCTTTGCAGCATGCAACAAGAGAAATCTAATGACTTACTAAAGCCTTTAAAAATAATGAATGCATGGCATTACCTCTTCCTAATCATTACTGGGCCCAAAGTTCAGCATTGGGATTATTTACCCAGTGTGCTTATCCACTGAGCCACCATTGCTGTTTTGCTTTATTTCATTCCTTGTATAATTCTTTAAGAGCTCATACATCCTTTTTCAGTCATTTCCTGCCAGCATGCACTTGCACCAGCATTGTCTTTAGCACATCATTGCCCTGCACCATCTTTCTGATGGTGAATTATTCTTGCACAGTGTGTCTGCTGGGAAGGCTACTTGGAGTCTCAACTAGCTGTGCATGTGACATGCCATTGCCAGACTGAATGTAGTCAGGAAGTGGCTGTAAAGAAGCTGCTGGAGCTACACCAAAAAAAAAAGGATTTAAAAAGGTGAAATTAGGGATTTTATTTTACAAACAGCATTTTTTTTATACTCATAGCTTCAGCAACCTAACTGCATTCAGCTATTTGTGGCCCATTCAGCTCCGACCTGTCACCGTTCTCTGGCAGGTGTAACGAAAGCGTCTGCCCAGCACAATGGAGCTGGAGACGTCAGTTGCTTTTAAGTGATTGCTCTGCTCGCCTCTCTCCCGCTCCCTCTGCCATCTGCTATGGCCCCATGTTTATTCTCTTCCTCTTTCCTATCAACAGCTTCCTTTCTGTTGGTTTTGAATAATAAGGAACCAGCCTGTCTCATTCAAATCGTGGAGAAGGTGATTATGACTTCCATATGAAAATTCTCTCCAGTCATTTCTCTCTGCACAGCTGCTGTCATCAGAAAAAAACAGGTTTTGCATAGAATACGATCATTCCAGTGACAGGTACGGCCGCCACCGACAACACACCATCCTCACTGCTGTGTGGTTTGTACTGGAGCAGATCAGTCAAGATAAAAAGATTTAAATGTACATAAAGTTTTTTTAAAAATCACCCAATCAACTCCATAAATTATTGGACCGGTTCTGATCAATTTTAATGAAAAAATGTATTGAATATTGATTAGGAATGACTGTTCTTTTTATCAAACAAGTGCAGGTGATTAATGGCCACACGACTTCTTGCAACTTGGTAGGCTTGCAAGAGATTCTAGAGTATGGCACAGGGACAGGTCTACGTTAATGCAGTCTTTATATGTTCTGTTCCCTGGCACACAACTTGTGCAGGTGGCCAAAGACAGTTTTAGAAAAAATGGGGCCCTGGGCAATCATGAAGTGGGGCCCCAAATGCATTCCAGCTTCCTGCGCCCCCTGACAACTGGGACCTTGGAAAGCATGGGGTCCTGCTCAGTTGCATATTTTGTCCACCACCCTAAAACACCCCTACTTATCAAGTGGTGCCAAGCTGGCCGTGGTGGCTTTTATTGAGGATCAATAATTAATAGCAATTGATGGGTTGCCTTGTTGAACACATATTCATGCACGGCCGCTGATCAACCAAGATGGATTTGCCTGGACCATCAATATTGTATTACCCCAAGACGGACAGCACCCTAAAGAGCCCTGTCTTGCACCTACTCATAATGACACATGTATTCGGCAAATGGTTCCCCTTGGGGTACTAGCTTTTAATCTCTAAAGTCGATAGATATAAATTGTGGCATTTGGGATGCCATTGGGGTCAGAAGGCGAATAGCCCCTCACGGCCATCCTAATAGACATTCAGCAGAAATAGAGCCTCTAAATATCAGTACCAGTCAGGTAGGGGGGTGCTCTTTGCTCAACAGCACCTGTATATTATAAATCATATTTGAAGTGTTTTGTAGAACACCCCCCACATCTGAGCTGGGCATCAACAGTTCCCAGATGTATGTAACAGTGGGATTCACTCACATCCAAATGGCCCCTGAAAACCTAGAGGGCTCTTTTGTAGCTGCACAAATTCGCTGCTGGCCTTGCTTCTTCATGGGCAGCAGCAAGAAAGTCAGCATCTATGTGAACTTATATTCTGCAGCTCAAAACGTGCATGAAAATCTAGATGCCCCTGAAAATCTAGAGTGCTGCAAATACAAGGCACAGCCACATGTTATAACAATGCTAAATGTTACAATATAAAACAGTGAGCGGGAAGATGCTGAAGCCAAGCTGCCATACGTCTAGCCAAGTTCCGTATTTGAAGAGTTTTGGTGTCACACAACAATGAAATATAAAAGTTACAGGTCAGGGTGTGCTCTGATTGGCTCTTCAGGCTTTCTTCCAATTTCTCTGAATGGAGAAGGAGGAGGAAGGACAGAACAGTCATTGTGGGGTTTTTGGGGAAGTGATGCATAAGTAATCGAGGCAGATTTGAATAAAATTCCCCGGCCCTCTTCCACATTGCTATAAAGCAGGTGATAGAAGAAGAGGATATAATACCCGGCTTTATAAAACCAACTGCCATGACTGCAGATCCTGGCTTACTGTGACACTGTGCGTGCTTGGGAGCAATGTAAAGAGCATCACCATTTTTCTGGAAATAAAAATCAGACAGGCTAATATAAGTTACACCATGGTCTATAAATCCAATTCTCGGATTTGCAGCAGTGGCTGCTAATAAAACACAGCATATGTGGGATCTGCTTAAAGTCCTACAGTACCCAGACTATGGACATTCTAAAATTTTTATATACATAACAAGCAGTAAATAAGCTTTAAAACGGGGTGACTGAGCAGACGGCATTCTCTCTCTAATATAGAGCAGAGAAAAAAGACTGCATTTCATGTGTATTATATGGCTAAATATCTCCACAGTGCATGCAGCTACTGAGGTCAGTGAAGGCTCAATATAAAGCTGGTTTAATGCATATATTTCATACCCTGACAACATTTGCTTTAAAATAGATTTCAATTTGTTTGTTTTTATTTGTAGCAATTCTTAGTCTTAATCTGTGTTTCCTAACTGTTACATTAGGGCTCTGCAATCAGTATTCTTGATACTGGAGCTGTTGTAAAGCCCTGCAAATAATAAAGCTTGAATGTCAGGAAAAAGAATAGTACATCTCTGCCAAACAAGTGCATTTTTTATGTCTTATCCCTTTTAATGACTATGCAAGTACAGAAAATTACCTGTTGGGCTGCAACCAGCTCCCAAATCCTGGTTTGGGCTGACAACACACAGCGTTTTTGTGGACTGATTTGTGTCTACCCTGCCCAGCTGTCTTTTGCTGAACTGCTCTCTAAACTAATTAATCTGAAATATGAACTAAGGGGGGATAATTAGGCTTTTCAAGAGAATATAGGCAAGATGTACAAATCAAATGGTGGTCGCCCGAGATGAAAGGAGAATCCGACATGTGTACAGAGATCGCCCGATCACCTTGGCTGATCAATGAACGATGTTGGGAAACAACTGCTGTGCATGTCAATAGAGAAGAGCATAGTGTGGTGCCGTTCACTCATCCTCACTATTCCTCCCTCTATGGAACAGAATGTTACTTTTGTGTATTTTGCTTGTTTATCTGTCACCATCTGTCAGTGGACGCGATCATAAAAGATTGTTTCCAGCAACAAAAATCCTACATGTGTACAGACATTAGATTAATGTCACTTTCCTAAAATTAACTATTGCTCTACACACAGCACTGTGGCAAACACCTCTAAATAACGAGACAATGCATACACCCACCTAACACTCAACTGTGAAGCATGGAGGAGAGGTTATAATGATGTGGTGTCATGTTTTGTCCTTCAGGGACCACACAATTTGCATTCACAGAGACATAAATGTCTTCCAAGATGTAAATGGATATTTTGCATGTCTGTAATTTAAAGAAAAATGAGAAAAGGGCCAAAATTGTTTGATTGCTGGGGCAGGGAAGTTAGCAATAATTTTTACTTTGGGAAACAACCCCGTATCTGTAACACTAATTCCAAACTGCTTTTCCTGGCAGTTATCAATATGTTTCTGCATTTTTGAAAACACAACTATTAGCATTGTTGGAAGATAAAACTAGACCTTCTAATGGATGTTTTGTAGGGCTGATGACTCCTTAACATCATGGGACAATGTTTTCACCTGGCAGTTCGCTGCTAAGATGCCATGGGACATTGACCATAGAAGAGAAGGTCACATGCCTTTCCCATACTCTGAAATTCAGAACATTTTTTAAGTGCTGTGCCAAGCATATGGAGTAGTGGACATGTGCAGCAAAGGTAAGTACTAGCTGGGATAAAGAGGGGTCTTGGTAAAATAACTTGTCCATGAAAAGTTTGCTTCAAGGGTAAAGGTAAAAGTTGGATGTTACTCTTAGGTTATTATATTGTATTTATAGTGTATTTAACTCCATTTTATTTTTGTTTTTCTGTTTTTTTGTGTGTATATTGGTGACCACTGTAAATGGTAATAGGAAAATCCAACATTTTAAAACTGAATTAGAATCACTACTATTTTCACACTATGAAATGAAAATACAGGGGAAATCTTGCATTTGGAACACCTGTTCCAAAGACAACTGGGAAAGAACATGTTCCCATGTCCAGTTATGTCTCCCCAATGGAGGACATGGCAAAAAAAACAAAAACATTTCCTACTGTAATCACAAACATTTATTAACCTTTCCTTTAAATACAAAGTAAAGATTAAAAATGGGTCAGACACGTTTGTGGCCAATTCCCCTAATTCAAACTAGTTGTTGGGTTGAAAGGCCTAAATTGGGTTCTTGCTGTCAAAAACCTGACTTCATGGCGAGTGTAATCAACAAAATCCTTAGATTTTTAGGAATATCTTGTACAAGTGTTGGCAGGGTGTGGACTAAATGCTGACTATTTGGTTTCATCAAGATTTAAAGCAGAAAATGTCAAAGATAATCTGCAAGCAGCATAGAATAACCAAACCTGGCCGCCCCTCCCCAATACAAGAGGAGCTGTGTCTGATGCTGGGATAGAGAAAAGCCTAGGGCCATAACAGTTGATAAGCTAGGATGGGAACATTAACCCCTCACGTGCTATATACCAGTGCCTGGGAGGTATACTTAGTGCTAGTTTATGAAACAAAGACTTGCACACCTGAACCATTCTAAAAACATGGTTGAGCTGCTGAATTTTACCGTCAATCAATGAATCGCATGGATGTGTTCTTGCTTTCATGTAAAGTGTATGAAAATCCAGAAATAAACATGTAATATATGGTTTGTTGACCTTTTAAGTTCTGGCGGGTTTACGTTTATTATGCTGTGATAGTAGAGTAACCTCCTGTTTTGGGGTGACAACCTTTAATGTTTTTGTATCTATGCAGGAGCAGAATTGTCAAACAAGGTTGATTGGCCCATGGTGTGGTCTGCATGATCTGGCCACATCACTATCAAAGTATGTATTGCGCCGTGAATATAAAACTTTTTGGGGAACAATAGAATTATCAAAAACAAAATCAAACTTGCATGGGTCCCAGTCCCCGGAAATGCTCTATTGCTTGGAGGACAATTAAATCTTCCTGGATTGGCATTTTAGATCTTTGTAAAAAGCATGGGTTTAAATTTGATGGTATAAGTTTGAAGTGGATACATCTCCCTCACAGTGTCCACAGAGGAATTGTGAATTGGTGGATCAATCTTTTAGTTACCATACCCTGTCTTGTAGGCAGCTCTACCCATCTTGTGTCTCCTCAGGTCCATCATTCACCTTCCAGTATGGTAGATCAAGTTGGTGGTTCTTCTGACTGGTCTGACTTGCCAATCACCGGGGCAGTGCTAAATCTCTTGGGTTGGTAACATGCTCGTAAAACTTTGAAGCCACTCCGTACCATTCCTGGAATCTGTGCGTGAAATATATACGTTCCCAGTCCTATTTACAAGACAGAGAGATCCTGGGGTCTCAGGAGTTTACCATTCTAGAAGGTTTCCCTAATCAGGAAAGAAAGTCATGTGGCTTGGTTTATGCTTTTTCACTGGATTCTCTCCAGAAGTGTTATCCTTGGAGGACTATAGGCATTTTGGTGGATGGTCTTCTTTCCGTAACAGAAACAGGAACCCAAGAATTTCACTTCATATTATGCACTCTGCTATACAGACAGCTATACAGAGATAACTCGCTGGTTCTCTACTGACTGTGATCTATAAGACAATGAGGTCTCTTTTCCATTTTCAGTTACCAGATACTTGGTACTCTACACCAGCTTGTATTCCTAATTCTCTGGTGGAGACGGAGGTTGGTTAAGAGTAGATCTTCTGCTTCCCTGGTTCTTCCTAAGGCTGATTTGGACATTTCCTCGGTACAATTCTCCTTGTCCTGTTTTAGGTCACAGTTTTGAACCTTCTTTGGTTGTAGCTGTTTCCTGCTTCCATTAGTTGGTCCTGGTCTGCGTTTTTTTTTTATACTGGGCTGGGTTGCTCACCCAATCAGTGTTATCCTTTGGGTCCCCTATCAATGGTATTGTAAAGGTCCCCACTCTTTGTGACTGAATCATGCTCAGGGATCTTAGGCTCTTTCTGTTTCCTGTGACTGTGGGATTGTGTGGTTGTTCTTGTTCTTAAAGTTATGATTTTTCCATTTTAACAACCTTGGGCCAGCCTAGTAGTGGGACTTGGTCTCAATCCCTTTTAAGGGGGGGGGGCACCACCCCGACACGTTTTGGTAACCACCTGATTGTTTTTGGTGGTTACTGAGGAGTTGGGTTGTATTACAGGAGCTGCCACTCGCCTACAATTTCTACCCACCCAGGTTAAACAAAAATTCTGGGTTGAACACTGGCATTGTTCTTGAGTGACATTCTCCCAGACCTTCCTAAGCCCTGTCTAAGTCCATGTGGTTATCAGTTCTCTTTGTTGGCTTCTGGATTTTCACATCTAATTGAGATGCCCGTAGAGATGCCATTATATCTTGGGGTGGTTTTCCTCCCTGTTTTGGCTTTGAATCCTTCTGTTAGCCACCTGCAGGCAGTTCTTGGACCTGTTTAATGTATTTCTGTGCCCACTCTCTGACATGCTTTTGGATGCCCTGATGTACTAAAGTCCCTGTGTCTTTCAATGGTTGAGAAACAGAAAAGAATTTCTGTAAAATCAATGTGTTTGATTTGAGTCTATGGAAGGACACAGGTCCCTCCCTTCTGTGTTTATGATCATGGGCTTGGTACTACTTCCTACAATTTGTGCCATGCTAGTAGGAGGGTTATCTGGAAGTAGCCCAATTTTTTTGGTGTCCAATCTTCCTGTAGATAAAAGATTTCTATGAACCTCAATTAACTTTAAGGGTTTTACTGAAAATTTAAAATCCTTTTCTATGGCTGTATGAGAACAGAAATTGAGGGTAAATCTCCCAAGAGGGACACAGGCAACCACAAAAAACTTCACCTAACCTAACTTAAACTAACTAGTAAACTTCTACTTTGTTTAGTAGAAATTCCACTATTAGGGTCCTGGGAAAGAAGTAGGAGTTCCACTTTTTTTTTCCTGTTGCAACCGGACCAGTTAATCTCTCTCATCTAAAGGAAGCATAGGAAGGTCCCTTTAAACTGGCTGTTAATAGATTAGTGTATTCTAAGGACTAAGCAGCCACACGTGTCCAGATAAGAGACTCTCTTCCTGTTTTGCAGCTGGATGGTTTTGCCCTAATACACACCAACTGTGCTTACAGCTCAGTTACACCTGAGATTTTAATCACTTGCGAGCATGAAGATTAACCTCTCTGCGTGGCTAATGCCTCAGCTAAAATCATTTGTTGCAAAGGAGGCCATTGTCATTGAAGAGTTAAACCTTACAAGCAATTACCAGGTAGTTTAGCCTTTTGAAATGGGAACATGAATGCAGCTGCAGAAAAGATGGTCTTTGCTTTATCACCAATAAGTCATCTTTTCCATATTAATGATCCTGTTTCAGGCCGGATTTACATTAGTGTGTCGATGCACGTGTCACGTTGTTTCTATTCATGGCAAAAACTGCCAGACACTTTTTCACGAACCCAGTATGCATTAGTGTGTTGTGACGCAAGAATGTTGGGTTGGTGCATTGAGACGTCCCAAGCATTGTCATGTGTAAAGTGCATTCGTGCACTGCAGTAGTGTGAACAGTCCATTAAAAAAAGTTTAAACTTTGATGTCCCATTTAAACCTATGTGTTTAAAGGCACACATTTTACTATAAGCCATTCTTTTAAAGGATGCTAATCCTCACCTCACCTAAAAGCACATTTGTACCCAGAAAGCCATAAATACCCGGGCCCCTTGCTCCTTAAGATCACCAGATTGGTATCATACTAAAAGTATCACCTTCTAGGTTTCTTTCAAACACAAAGAACGTCAGTTGAATATTTAAAGATTATCTTTGACAGACAGCTGTTTTTTTTTTCCCATTGTATATTTAAATACTTATAACAGGTGATGATAGCCCTCCTCCCCCATGGGTGTATGTGGGTTGTAATTTCTCCTATAAAAGTACTGGTTGCCTGGCTTTCACACGTATACAATGCCTCTGGTACTTCCTGAGTCCTGGAGCTTGCTTGTAGATCAATTCTGACCCCATCAGACTTTCCTCACTCCAGGCCACAAACTCTGAAAATTAATACTATTGTTAAACAGTATTTATATAGCGCCAATGTATTATGCAGCGCTGTACAATAAATATTAAAAAAAGGAATATCAAAGCCTGAGCCAGCAAACAAACATTTTCAGGAGACCAGCAATAGCAAAATGTGTTAATCCATTCTTGAGGATCCCCTTAAATTATATGCAAAGCTGAAAATGTTTTAATTCTTGTATTAAATACGGTGAGAAAGTCTAAAGTCCTTGCCGTTTTTGGTACAGGAAATTCAACATTTTATCATTGTTACAGCAACAAAATAAAAGGGAAATCTGGTGACCACCAAGATTGAATTTCCATCTATTTTATTTCTACAGGGTAGGAAGTAAAGAGTATATTTTCTCTGAAAGCAAAAACTAAAAAATGTATAAAGGAAAAAAAAAATAAGTGTATCTAAACACACAAAAGAAATCACAAAAATATCATATATCCCAGTTTATTAGTCCCTATATATGTTGGATGCATAGTTATCCTTTTTGAGGGCCCATTCACACTGTTATATTGCAGTAATACACATTATCCAAGTGCAATGCGGTGCTTGTAATTTCAAATGGCATTGCAATGCCTTGCCAATAGACATGCCAAACTGCATGCATTGTGGTGCGTTAGGCTGCAGATTCAAATGAATGAGCTGTCTTAAACTGTAACTAAAGTTACACTTTTAAGTTTCCATGCTCAGACTGGTCAATATTACAGAAAATATAGTCCATGCCCTTTCTGTAATATTTATTCTCACCTGCCTGATTGCTCTGGGTTTCTGCCGTCAAAGCTAAGCCGTGCATGCGCAGCTTCAGCTTTGGATGCCTGGGAAATCCAGCAATTCCAGTTTCCCAGGGAAGAATGAATGCCCACGCTGGATTTACATTATCGGAGCTCGGCCAATAAAGATGGCCGAAGATCGTCTGTAGGAGGAAGAAGAGAAGGAACACGGATAGGTAAGTTGCAGTGGTTTAGTTCTGCCTTAATGCAACACCTGTTAAAGAGTGCCAAACTTCAAATAATTAATTGGACCATCAAGCCTTCTTTTCACCTGGTGAGCAACTCACTTTCTTCCTCAGGTGACAACGCTCACAGTGCTAGTTTGTTCTTTTTTTTTTTTTTTTGCATTACTATATAGTAAATATATAGAGAATAATGGATCTGGGTTTGTGCCAGAAATCTGTTCCAAGCAACATCTACTCTTTTGGCAAGATAAAGCTTTCCAAGGTAAGTTTTGACTTAATGGCTTTGGTACACTTTAATCACCCCTTTGCAAGGGGTAAATAAATTCAGAGAAGAGTGACAACTCCTTCACAGTGTGGGGCATGTAGGATACTATAGGAAAAGCTAAGTAATGATTGATTGCACTAGGTTGCAAAATTTCAGAAGGATCTTTCATTAGACAATGCCCTGGCTCTGTCCCAAGAAGGGTGAAGTGCTGCCATACGGATATGAGCAAGGAAGTAAAATATCATTTACACCAGGATCTGAGCGGTATGATATGAAACTTTTATCCATTGTATCTTTAGAATCACGTTTTGATGTTCCTTCATAAAGCAATCTTTTCAGGTTTGTCCCTTGAAGTGCAGAAATTGCTGATCCTTGTCCTTTTTGGAGGTCACAGCGTTACGGGCTAAGTCAGTTTGGTCACAAATTAATTTATTAACTTTTAAACAAATACAACACAATACTGGCATGATTTTGAATCTCCTGGACAGCAAGATCCAGTGCTGGCATCATCAATGGTTGCTATGAAGACAATTGATGTTTAAGTCTTAAAACTATAGCCTGTTGGTGTATAATATGGACAGGACGTCTAACCTTACAGGATTCTACAGCAATAATCATGCTGAGGATTTTCTAAGAATATATGACATCATAGAGGCAGGGGGCATTTGTGCATTATTGAGATATCACATCCCTGTTGAACCAACTGGTGTTAGCTTCCAAAATGGCTGTTTCTAAAATCCCAATGCATGAATATTTTCTGTTGAAGTTGCATTTCCACCTACCTCTAAGTCCTGCATAGTTGTACAGGCTCATCTCCTGCACTGAAATTTTCTATTGTAGCTTCACTGCACACTGTGGGCTTCTCCCATTGTGCATTACAAGCTATAGCAAGTCAGATAGAGCCCATCTCATTTACTGACGTCAGGCCATCAAGTACCATCTAGCTCAGTGTTTCTAAACCAGGGTTCCTCCAGATGGTGCTATGGGGTCCTTGAGAAATGAGCAGTTTGTACCTCTCAGGTCAGTTAAAGTGACACCAATGATCATTTTGGCTATCTGTAAGGATGACATTATTCCCAATGGCCAGCAATGTAAGAGGAATTCTTTCACTAACCACCACACTAATATACTGTGAGCAGTGGATATAGTAATTACAGAAGGGGATCCCCGAAGATCTGAAAGTTATTTAAGGGATCCCCAATGTTAAAAAGTTTGAGAAGCACTGATCTAGCCTTCCTCACCAGCCTGACTAGCCAGTCCAAAGTTTTGTCATTCGATTTCAGTTCTTTCCGACGTGAAAGGTTAACGCCACAGTGTTACCTAGCGTGGTCTGCATGCATATATAAATCAATAAAATATATAAGCATCTTCAGCTTTAAAAGTATGACTGTGTAACTGCTTTATTCAAAACCTTTTGACGAGGCAACCGGCATGAAATCAAAATGGCTAAGGCCAATAATCAAGATCTCCTGATCCAATTGGGTGACCAGTCCTTACAGACAACCTCAGTCAACTATCCTGTAGGAAACACCATCAATCAAACAGGTCTAAAAAACTTGGGAACTGCAATTGAACATCAGAAGTCTGCTTGTTCTCTCACCCCCTTGTAGGCCAAGTGGGACCCCAATTAATCCCAAAGGTGTTCAGTATGGTCAGGGCTCTGTGCAGGCCACTCAAGATCCACATCAAACCCCTTAAATAAATGGGCCCAATTTATTAAAATTTTCCACGGCTGGAGAGGATACACTTCTGTGTAGCTGGGTGATCCAGTAAACCTGGAGTAATTTTCTATTTGTTAGCAAATGTCCAGAACCATTCCAGGTTTGCTGGCCCATGATAGTCTATCTTCTTGAGTCTTGGAGAGCTTTAATAAATCGAGCCCTGTGTCTTTATGAAGCTGGTTTTGTGTTCATGGGTATAGTACTGATGGAACAGAAAAAAACATCCCCAAGCTGTTGAAATGTTCCAATCACATTTTGGATATTTATTTCCTATGGACCACTCCAGAAATCTATTTCACAGAAAACCACAGCCACTACAATAGATTCTCTACAAAATAAATAGATAGCCAGGGAGGCACTACTGTTTCAAAGTGACACCTATTTTCTGCCCAAAGCAAACCAACAATGACAATCAAAATTTAAAATATTAGTTTTGGTGATGAATTTTCCCTTTAGGGGAAACTTGAACACACTTTGCAGCCTGGAGAAATTGGAAGCCAGCAGCCAGTGGTACATAACTATTCTAAGTCGCATTACTGGTCAATAGTGTGTGCTACTTTCCCCACCTCTTAGACTGTAAGCTCTTCTTGGCAGGGTCCTCTTCTTCTCGTGTGTCATTGTCTGCCACCTTTAGTTAATGTACAGCCCTGCGTAATATGTTGGTGCTATATAAATACTGTTTAATAATAATAGTAGTAAGGGTGAGTCTAAGCATTTTGGAGCTCCTGGGGTTCTCTTCTAGTTATGTCAGCATGCAGGTTACCTCTATGGTTACCTCTAAAAATGCTTTCATTTATTCTTTGTATAAAATATTACTTTATGGGTGGTTCTCCCCTTAAAGCCCAGCTAAACTTTTATTTTAGATTTGTGCAGAGGGGGAAATTGTTAGAACCGGTCAGATTTGTATGGTTTACTTACTTACTTACTTCCTGCCCCAGTGACAAGTTGTCTCAATGTAAGGCAGTAATGTAATATTTGATACTGATGGGGACAGAGGAACAGATTAACAGGTTTTTATTGCTTTCTGTGTTCTCCTGTTCCATTGACAACTACATCCTCGTATTTTTGTCCCATCGTCACTGGGATAGGAAGTGAGAGGAAATCTTACCTGTGAGCATAGGTTATGTTTTGACTCTTACTTTGAAAATGAAGCATGGTATGGATTTGGACCTTAAGTGTTAAAAACACAGGTATATTAATAGAACTTTTTTATTAATAAAATAATTTGCAATGAATTTGTTGAACCATTGAGAACCTTGCCAGGTAACCTTGTCATATTACACTGTGTGCTGGACGTTCCTATTAAATATCTGTAGGTGGAGCAGGTCCTGGATCTTCAGGAGACATTGAATTAGCTGGTACATTGTGTGCCACTGATGGTGTTCTGAACGAGGAGGTCGGCGTGATCCCCCTGGTAAAGAGAGGGCAAACTCTTAATATTTGTTCCCATAGAGCTCTGGTGTTGACACAGCTGGAAATTGTGCTAAGCCTTTGTCACCTGGGACAGGTAGATTGTCTGCTGTAAACAGAAACAAATGGAGAGTGGTCTCTGCTGCGCTCAGGTATACCCAGAGGGCCATATTTTCTCAGGAGTGTTGATGATTAGTGTTACTAAGCACTAAAAGTAGAATAAAACTAGTGGTGTAACAAAGGGGGAAGGGGGGATATTGGGGTGACATGAAAAAGACTTTTTAGATGCCTGGTGCCGAACACATGGACCTTCTCTATAGGCATTCCACACCACTCTGAGCAGAGTTGACCACCTGTTTGGCACTTTACCGAGTGGCAGAGAAATGCCTAGAGCTAGGACACTCCGTGTTCCTGCACCAAGCACTGAAATTAGGCCAGTATCAGCAGCAAGTGTGATCTTCACCAGACAGTAGAAATATAGCCCCAGCTTAATGTAAATGGGCGTGTGATCTGGTATTTAAACAATGACTTGGGTAAAACTATGCTGACCACCAATATAGGCAGCGTGAGATTAACAGCAGTGCCATTTGTGTCCTGAGGTTCAACGAGACGCAGGTTGAGAATGGCTGATGTAGCCCCTCAGCAACACCAATAATTATAACTCTTTCTAAATATTGACATGCTGAGTCATTTATAAATGTCATGGGGGCTTGAAAATTGCTAGGAGATGATAGTCCTATAACAGAACACTAATTGGGGTGCTCTATTCAAAGTTTTTTAAGACAAAGAGAGGCAGGACAGTAGAAAAGCTTTCTGAGCTGTTTCTTTAGAAACTGCCTAGTGCTCTGGGTATTCTTTGTGACCAGCTGTATTTGAGTTTTGTTCTTGAGCTGGCAGAAGCTGGGGACCTCAGGCTAATTGGTGGACGGATGAGATCTAGGATGTGGCAACTCCTATAAGCCAATCTGATGCTACACAGTCATGTGACATACCTGGGGGTTGCAGGTGGCAAAGCAATGACACGAGGACGTGTTGTGAGCACTACTTCCCCTCGGTTAGCTTCAGCCATAATGTTCTGTAAAGTGTTCTCCAGAATGGACTCTACAAGCTGGCTGAACAGTGGAGCCCTGAAAGACACAATGAAATCCTGTTAAAAAACAGATATAAAGTATCTCCTGTATGATCCTCCACAACTCATCCAGAGTAAATAAAAAAAATTCTGATATTATGAGTCATATTATTTTGATCAGTGGTCAGCATTTTGACTTTACAGCATCAGGCCTTACATTCTCCATAGCTGCGAGGTAACTGATCCAAAACTTCAGCTGCACGGTAACTGGATTTAGACCAACATGGTCATTGAGAGTAAAAACAAACTGTGAGATAAAAGAATAATACAAATAAAAATACCCAGAGGTAATGTAATGTCATTTTTGCTATGTGCGGTCTTAACAGGGGTGTCTACCCGGGTTCGGTTCACCTAAGCTGCATCCGCACCTTGCTGCTCATGACAATCAAATAAAACAAGAAATCTATGAATGTAGAACAAGACATGCTGATTTAGGCTAAGATTTACCACAACTCTATTGTTGCACCTGCTGGCTGACTCAAAGCAATGCAGAGGATAAGACTAAGTAAAAGTCTGAGCAAAAAAAGCATTTAGCAAAACTCTGAATTCCAAACACATCACATTTCTGTGGTTTGACTCTTTAAAGTAAACCTCAAGCATTTCAGAAACCCCAAACTACCTACCCCCAGCCCCCCATAGCTCCCCAATCTTCCTCTTCATTCTTCAGTGATGGGGGACTTGCATTCATAAATGTCCTCAGCCCTGCAATACAATGAGCACACCCTACATGATAGCTTGCCCCCAGGCAGCATTTTAATGAGAGGATAGGCACATAAAATGAAAGTTTTTTTCAACATTCCAAAACCTACAGCTTGAATAAGCAGATCTCACAGCACTCTGCTTTGGGGGTCACATGACAAAACCTAGTAGTTAGGTCCCATGGCTTGCAGCAGGTTTGTGCTGGGTACAGCCAGCGATCACCAGACCCTTCCTTAACATTGGCTCAGGACTGGCAATGGGGCTTATTCTCCCCCGTCCTTGACCTATTTCAATCCCCCCCCCCCACTTCCCAGATAAATACTTACCTTGATTGCTGCAGTTCCACTGTTTCTTTACATCCAGTGGTGCTGACCATACCTGTGCATTACAGACCCATTGACTTCTATGGGAATGTGTTCCCAGGCGATGAGCAATTGACAACAGTCCCATAGAAGTTTTTGCAGCACTTAATATGCAACTATGGAGGGCGTGGGTGAGATTGTTCAAGGTCTTTAACACAGGCAAGCAACTAGCATGTTTTAGAAGTGGGCCACATATCAGCTCCCCTGTGACAGGGTCTCTTTAAGCACATAGATTTGGTGTTTGTGAGCAGAGTAGTTGACACTTAAGATTTTTGCACTGAATATAGAGATTAAAGTTTTTACTATTCCAATGTGTGTTCACTGAGCAGCAAGAGAGAAAGTGCTATAAATATATGACCATGTTCTGTACATAGGTGAAAAAAACATGATGATCCATACAACCTGAACAGACAATTGTGAGCAGTTTGGGGTGTGATGTATCAGTGCCCCCTAGTGATTAATGAGGAGAATAGTGATAGATGTAACCTCTGTGGCTGATTTCACCCTCGTCCCAGATTTATTTTACCTTTTGATTGTTTCTTTTATTTCCTCTTGTCCTAAGCTAGTTTGTTCTGCTTCGCTTTTTCTGTGTTCAGGTGCCAATATTAACTGGGACATGGATGACTTGCATACTTCCTCCACTGCTTCTCCAGTTATGGCAACAGATAACAAATGTTCTGGATTCAGTTCTTCAGCCAATGGGATGCTGGTATTTTCAGGGGAGACTTCCTGGCTGCGAAGTTGGCTGAAGTAAGGCAGAGGATCATTCTTGATCTCTTCCAGTGCTTCATGGAACTGCTTATCGTCCAGGAGATTTCTGCAAGAACAATATTAAAGATGGAAGTAAGATGACACCATACTTGATAATAAACCTAAAACAGCAGGTTATGAAGATTTTATAATCTATATGATAACTGCTATAAAAAATGTTATGTTCAATACATATAACTGACCATCAGTTCCTTATTTCTTCTTTGGTTTTAGGAAATCCAAAAGGTCTGTTAAAGTTATGACATTTTTAAATAAAACCTTTTTATTTTATTACATATTTTATTTTGGTCGCTGTGCTTCCCTGTGCAGCGCAGATCATGGCTGGTGAGGGGGGGGGTCTCATTTCTCCTCTCAAGAACTCTTAGCCCTGGTGCAAGAAATAGGTGGCCTTTTGGGAGGAATTATGCAAATACAAAAATGCATTGATGGGTGGATGTCAGTTTGGAACAGTGTAGACTGCCCTAAGTGATGCCCACATATAATGCGGAGCTTTTATGATTAAAAGACCTGTAATCTAATGAATAAAAGGGGTAGGCTAGGAGCAGTCAGGTTGATAAGGAAAGGACTAGTTAAAGCGTACCTAAACTCAAAGTTTTTACTTTACATTAAAGAGTAGACAACCCTTTTATATGAAGTAAATTTTATTTTTTTTAAGTGCAACACCCTTTTTTTTTTGTTTAAATCACCGTAATCAAGACAGAATGAATGCGCAGAGCCTCCTACCTCACACATCCCATGGGAGAAAAAAATGCCAATCTCAGGCATGAGCAGTGAGATCAGCACTTATTCCCCCCATCTACGTCACCCAATCTCACTCCTGTACAGTGAGAGATCAGGCGACGTACAGAACCCAGGAGAATAGTGAAAAAAATGGAGGCACTCTGCGCTTCTGCTGCTCATGGAGGATACTGGGAGGAGGATACTGGGAGGGTGCAGGAGTAGATAAAAAAAATCTACTGATGGATCAACAGATCTCTGGGGTTAAAGGTAAGTGTGCTTTTTTTATTTTTACTTTTGTTACCGCTTTAAGTTTTTTATAATCAGGGGTTCTGTCAAACCCCAGGTTTCCTCCAGGGATTGCTATTGGCTCCTCAAACTCTGGCTGATCAACCTTCTATTTGATGATGGCAGCATAGTTCTGGGGCCAACACCACTTGCTAAAGCCAGCTGCATGACTCTAAAGATGTTTTAAGAGGTCTATACAGATGTTAGTGTATCCATCACTGTAAGAGGGCATCCTCTCCACTGTATGTTTTTCCAAGTGATCCCCCAAATTTGTTTTTCAGTGGGAATTCCCAGAGGCCTGAATTCTATTTCAAAGTAAAAAGAAAGGTGAGAGAAGGGCTAGGAGAGATTATGCAGGATGTCCCCCAGCCAGGTAATAAGCCAGCCTTCCTGCATTTTCTAATGCACATTGTGAGACGCTTACATTGTGCAGTGAAATCAGAGAAAGCAATTTCAATCCAGGATGGACATTGTAGAACTGTGCAAGACTGAAGAGGAGGCTGGAGTTCAGCTTTCTTTCAGGAGTGATATTCTACCAGATTCAGGGCTTGTATAAAAAGTTGTTTTCCTGCATTTTAAATGTACATTCATCTAAATGGTGTAGTGTAGATGACAGTTTTGGGGCTGCTTTTGACCGGCTTTAGATTGTGAAATGATCAGGTCATATTGCTTGACTACCGTATAGAAATATCTAATCACCAGCCCTACTCTGCTGTCTAGAAGAATTTTGTAAACATCAGGACTGGTTTTACAGAAATTCCCTATTTAGCCGTTTTCTTGAAATTCAGCCTTGACATTTCATAATTGTGTAAGTTTAAGTATGAAAGATGATATTTCAGCTTTTGTCTACGGCTGCACCCAGAATCAAATTGCCATGGCTGTATTTTCCGCTAATACCAAACCGGGACAATGGTTTTGTCATTTCACCTAATAACAGCAGCCATGATGTCTGTAGCCATTTCTTGCATTGGCTTGGTAGGTTTTCCTGGGTGTGTGTCTGGTTCTCCCGTCTCAGGTTGAAGGGCCACAGGGATTGCCTTTTCTATTTTTTTCTTGGGTAACCTATACAATTCATAAAAGAAAAACACAGCATTCTGGTTTACATGTCACAGGCTTGGCATATGTAAAATACAGAGGAAGCAGTGAAAACCTAGAAGACAGTTAAACCAAACCAAGATCAGTATTTTTATACATTTACAAAAACACAAGGATGCAGATTACCTGCATAAAATGCTTGCATTAGTTTACTAGTTTAGGTGTGCACAAGGATATAATCATGTCCCTATTCACTCTTACCCCATTACTTTAATTTTTTCTTCACTTAGGATTCTGTCCCTATACAATTCTTTACTATTCCCACTCTTTGCCAGTTAAATATGTTACCATTTTTCCACCACAACCCAGCCCTCATCGTACATTTTAAGACATTGGGTCTAATTCATTAAGGCTCTCCAAGGCTGGAGAGGATACACTTTCATCAGTGAACCTGGGTGATCCAGAAAACCTGGAATGGATCTGGTCCAGGATTAAAAACATTTTCTGATGAATAGGAAATAGCTTTTAGGAAATACATTCCAGGTTTGGTGGATCACCCAGGTTCACTGATGAAAGTGTATTCTCTCCAGCCTTGGAGAGCTTTAATAAATCACGCCCATTATATACATTAAAAAAAGCATTTATAAACTTAACTGTAAACTGGAAGAAAGGCATAATTTTTTAAAGCTGTCCAAGACTGGAGAAGCAAGACTATCATAGGTGGACCTGGGTGATCCAGCAAACCTGGAATGGGTCTGATGAATGATTAAAACAATTTTTCAACAAATAGCAAATTACTTTTAAGAAATCCATTCCATTGCTGGCTCATCTAGATTCACCCATGAAAGTCTATTTTCTCCAGTCTTGGAGAGTTTTAATAATCAGGCGCTTTAGGGTAAATCACCCCAGTGGGGCTTTCATTTCAAAAGGGGCCTTGCAGTGCCACCTTGTAGTTAACATTAGGTTTTGGCTTTATATTTTCTCGAATAGTTGATAATTTTTCACACAGTTGATCTGCTCAGCTCTTTTGTACTCCACAAGTTTAAATTCTGCTGCACTGTTGTGTGCTGCTTTCCCACCTATTAAGTTGTACGTTCTTTGGGGTAGGGTCCTCTCCTGTGTCATTGCTTGTATCTGTCTGTCATTTGCAGCCCCTATTTAATGTACAGCACAGTGTAATATATTGGCGCTATATAAATATTGTTTATTAATAGTAATATATCGGCAAATGAAGCTTTTTTTATGGAATTTATTGGATTAAGGTTAAAAGAAAGGACTGTTTTTATATACCTTTTCGAACATGAATTTGACAGTTTCATTTAAGGGCTCCTATAATTAACTGCATTTGAAATATACAAAATATAATTTTGTTAACATTTAAAGTAATGTTTTGAGTCTGTTTGGTGACTATGTAGGTTTTGCTGTAGTTCCATGCAGCTAAACATTGGAAGCAAACTGAAGCTAAACAGCAGGGAAGCAAACTGAAGGAGAATCTGTGGAGATGGGAAACTAGGAATTAACCTTTTGTTGTGCCCTGTGTGGATAAAGCACAGGTTCACTTTAGGAATACATTTACAAGAAAACCTATTCTCCAGAATATTAGAGTTTTGAGCATGTCACCTGTATTTAAGGATTACCATCAGTAACCAAGCAAAACAGAAATTCATAATATCATAAGCTCTTCAATACACTGATAGCCATCAGAGAAACAAAACCGGGTGATATAGGAGGAAATGACCTATTAGCATTGCTTGTCTGACTCTAGTCAGTTCCTTGTGAAAAATATATTTCCCATAGACATTGCTGGTAACCAGAACTCTGACAAACACTACAATTAGTGGTATAAAAGCATTTATTTAAGTATTGCCCTATTCAGGTTTAACAATGGAGCTGCAACAGCTAGTTTAATTACTGATATTATTCTGCATAATGCAGACTGCAGAGAAATAGGTTATTACTATATTATTATGTATGGGAAATAGTAGGAAAGGAGGAGAATGTTCTAGAAGTTCTAGAATTTGCACAATTACTACAATAAAAAGTAATTTTTACAATACTACAATAAGTAAATGTAAGGTTAAGCAACTTGCAGATATAAAACAATGCTAATCAATGCAGCTCTGTATTTATTAATATATTCCTACATGTACAGGATTTTATTTTTTTTATTGTAAGCAGTACCTGAATTTTTTGCAATTTGTTTGCAGTCCCTGCACAGCAGAACTCAGGCTAGGGAAGGGATAAACAGCTTAAAGAGCCATAATTACAGATGAGCATGCTAATATATGGAAACGGCAAGGAGAAAAGACAGGTTAGGAAAGGGAGGGAAGAATGGACAAAACTAGTTCCTTAACTGAAGAAGAAAACAATCAGGCTTCTCCTCTGCCACACAAGGCTGTGTAAATTTCAGAAATGGATCGATAGAAGTTCAAATTGTGTGGCAAGTAACACACCTCTCATATATATGTATTTTATCTGTATATTTATATTTACTCCGGAGTTCTGCTTTAAAGCTCAAGACACTGTCACTGTCATTATATTTGTTTATTTCCTATTAATTTCCTACTGTGACAGCTTTGGACATTTCAGGATTGGCCACTAGATGGCAGAATGATTCATTGTTTTAATAGGAACTGCGAGAGAGATAGGACCATCTGTCAGCAAATTTCAGAGGAATTCACTGGGGGAATAGTTTATAAATACCCCCTTATATTTTTTTTAAGGATAAAGCCCTCCCCAAGACTATGGAGATATAATGTTTATTTTGTCCAGCAAATGGTTTCCACACACATTCTAGGCCCTCAAATTTCATTATTTACAGCACAGAATCATTGCTAGCCATTGGTCTTTTCTTGTGCTTGATGATGTCTGATAGGAGTTGTAAGACCAATTGGAGACGGGAACAGAAAGTCTTTGTAGGACCAGTCACAGCAAAAATAACAATTATCTATTAAGTTTGACTAAATTAACTCACCGCTGCTGGAAATGACGTTGAAAGTCGTTCTCAAACTGGTTCAGAAAATCCAGTGTGTGGTGGGATCTGCCCGTCACTGACAGGTGTAGCTGGATGGGTAGAGGTGGCTCAGGACGAACCCGCAAATTTTGATCCTCCTTTTGTGCCCGGCGGCTCTCCCTATCTCGGCTGACCGGTGCTCGGGCATAATCACCATTCCTAATAGGTGGTAGGGTCTGATGACAAAAAAGTGTTACATATTTCAGTATACAATACCAACTTTCATCTTTTTTCATTACTTTGACTTTGCTGAATTCAGTACAATATTTCTGACTGGTTGCTATATGTTACTGGACTTGGGAATACTCATGAAAAGGTGATCTCCAAGTTTTACCTTCAGTCTTACACAGTTGTGCAGGCTCCTTTTCTATACTGAAATGGTTTATTATGACTTCAGTGCATGCTGTGAGCTTCTCATAATGTGCATTAGAAGCTGCAACATGTCAAATAGAGTACACTTTGTTTTCTGGCTTCGACTTTCATTTTTTCAATCATGGGGGCTAAGCATCACATTCAGGAAGCTACAGGTAACCCTTCCCATTGGCCATGACTTTCCTGCAATGCATAGACAGGTACTGAGAACTAGTGATTAGGCCAATGGGTGTCAAATGAAGACTGTAGTAAAAAGGGTTTGCTAATTTCTTGGGCATACTGATGAGGAGGCCTCCAGTCCATATTCTCCTTCCTATTGTTTGCTACTTCCCCCTTCTCTTAGATTGTAAGTTCTTCTGGGCAGGGTTCTCTTCTCCTCCTTTGTCGGTGTTTGTATTTGCTACCACTATTTAACGTACAGTGCTGTGTAATATGTTGGTGCTTTATAAATTCTGTTTATATATATTATTATTATTTTTAATAGGGAAGCAGGAGGAACCAAGTTTAAAGGAGGAATAAAAGCTTTAAACTGTCCCTGCCTCTGCTTGTGACTGGAGTGTAGTAAATGCAGCTGAATGATAAGCTTATCCCTCTGTCTCTCTGCTCTCTTCTCCTTTAAATATGTTCCTTACAATACAATATTTTTGGCTCCTTGTGCTGATTTCATGGGCAGACATACCAATAAACGGAAAGCAAAGCTGACAAGCACATATGAGTGTAAGCTGTGACAGGCACACTAGATGTAATGTACACAGTCACTGATAACCTGGGAAGAGGCTGAAGTTGGTAACCATAAAAATAGAAATGCATGGTGTTTTTCACCATGTGACTGCCACCGGTTAAGAAAGTCTCACAATGAGCCAATAAGAAATGAACAATAAATAACATTTGTAATTAAATGTCTGTTATAGATGTTGTGCAGATTACGAGTTGGGCTCGTAATACCTCGCTCACCTTGTATCTTCTGATGTCAGTCAGCTGGTGTTTATCTTGGTTTCTTCTAGAACCGCCAGAACTCAGGCAGCTCTAAGGACACAACAAAATGTTGACACAATAAGGTCTCCCGAACTGGACACAGTATTTCAAGTTAGGTGTACCTAAAGATCTATATACTGAAGTTACTATCTCATTCTTCCTACTGGTAATAGGAGAATCAGGACCTCCTTACTCCTGCTGATGATCCCTCTAGTAATGCACACCAGAATTCTATCTATATAGATACTCAGGCCTTTCTTTGGCTTACTGGCAATTCATCCAGTAGAACATCAAATAATTTGATCCATATAGAAGAATTAGGGCCCTATGCTGGTGCTCACTCCAGTGATAGACCCCACATTTATGTCTATATAGGGGAATCAACATCTATTTCCTCCTGCTGATGAGATCCAGAGTTCTTTCTATAAAATGCAACGAGGACCTCCTTCCTCCCTGCTGGTGATCCCTTCTATTGATACACCCCATTATTCAATCTCTATAGGGTGAATAAGACCTCCTTCTATTGTTCCCTCTAGTGATGGATCCCGGAACTCTACTCACCTCCACACTGCCTGGCCACAGTATCAACTCATTTTGCAATCATCTATTTTATGGCTGCAAAAGTACTTTTTCCAACAGCTTTAATAATCAACTGTATACATACTGCTGTTGCAATTAATTAGGGATCATTTAAAGCTTGCTGCACAATTAAAGACACCAAAAACCATGTTAATTCACCTTTATGGTAATTCCAACATATTTCACCAATATTGCTCTGGGGGTGCAAATAATTCGGAAAATACAAACATTCAATATTGCTCTTCCTTAACAATAAGTAAACCTACCGTCTGAAACCTCTTTACAGAAGCAGGTTCGTTAATTGTAAATTCTACCGTCTGACGCTCCTCTTCTTCCTCCCAGTCTCTGACAGCCCGTTCATACTCCGCAAGGGCCTTCTCCATAAAGATCTAGTTCATAAAGGTAAAGCTTTGTATTCACTTGGTAATTGAACATTATGCTCACAGGCATAATAAGTAAACAGCAACCAATCAGAATTAATCTATTTAGTGATCTTGGAACAGTAGGCTGAATCTGATTGATTGCTTCAGCTTAGAGCACTGTATACATTATCATTGCACCTCATTACTGAATAAGCAAAACTGCTTTAGTCCTCACCTCGCACACCAGCTCCAAAGCATAGAACGATGCCTGTTCTCCAGAAAGAAGGGTGACCACTACACTAATGCTCTGACCTGGTTTCACAGTGCCTGAAAGGGGGGATACCTGAAGAACCTAAAAGCAAACACTGATATGGTTAGTGTTTAATGTATAAGCATAGAAAGACAAAGCTGCATGTAATATCCAGAGAGATGTAAAGTATCCGTTAATCTGTTAACCTGCACTGCACCAATGAGAGGCAGAATGACTGTAATAATACACCAGCATGTTTAATTTATTGTTATTTATAATGTTTGGTATGTTAAACATTATTTCCTACAGTTTTATGTTGGTTTACAAATTGAACATTATTTATGATAGGGTATTTTGGGACTGGGTTTTACTGTCTGTACAATCTTGCTGCCAGATGACGTGATGGCATGTAGTTTAGATAGCAGCCAGAGAGGTGGGCTGAAATTGGATAGAAAAAGTGAGCAGGTTTGATTTCCCCTCTCCAGAAGGGATGCTGTGATTGGTCAGAAGAAGAGAATGTCCCCCACCGTCTTTTTGAATGCTTTGTGGGTGTGCTGTGTTGGTATGTCAACTGCTTCCTAGATCCAGAACCAGAACAATCTGTGAAATGAAATTGATGGCAGGAATGGAGATGTTTCTGGGCTGCAGGAGGCTGTGTTTGTTAGGATGGAAGGAGGTGTGGGGTGGCCCGAGGTAACACAACCACTTATTAGACGCTATTTACACTATTACCCTTAAATTCTTATGTGGCTTTTTTAAGCTGATTAGAGTTCCTTACAGTTTTTGTTTTACCACTGCTGAGAATAGAAGATTTGAGAGAAGAATGTCTTTTTAACAGGAAAACAAATTGTCTTTAAATGTGCCAAGCAGGAATAAACTTTATGTTGCCTCTGCCTGTGGACCCGGTCAAGTCAGCAAGTTGTCTGACTGTCTGCACATACTGGATTTCAGGAAGTCTGTCTTTTACATAAAGTGACATTTGTGACAAAATAATGAGCACTACAGACAGTTCTTCATTTACCTCAATTACTGAAGCGAACAAGGCTTTGTGTAAAAAATGTTCAGCAGACAACAACAACTAATTAGAGACCAATTTTTAAAATCTGGATTACACAGACTGCTGAAACATGATGGGTTGCTTTGAGTAACGCAAACAAATTGCACTGTATTTTTAAGAAAACCATATAAACAATGAACAATATGCAATGGCAGATAATAACTTTTACTCTTAATCTGCCAGCATAAAAAAGGAAATGCTGCCTTACCTGCAGGATCCTGGTAACAATGGCTTCCAGGAGAAACCACTAAGCAAAATGGAGGAGGAAGGCTTTCAAGCAGACATTAAGGGTTTATTCAACCAAATAGCATTTACTAGAAGGGCACCAGATAAATTGTATTTACATTATTTTTTTTTACATGGAACAGCTCAATAACGATCATCAATAATAAACAAATGTATATGCTCACCTCACCCACATTTGGAGAACCGGCAAACCATGTGAAAAGCAAGGCCTCATTCTCAGAGGTGTTATTCAAAAAAAGCAACTGGCTGGATTTGGACAAAACAGGAATATCTCCAAAAGCCAATTTCTGCTGAGTCAATCGAGGGACCTGTAGGGAATTCCAATAACAGCAAGTATAATTATTGATGATAGAAGCAATGTATTTTGCCTATAGCAAACATAACAGAGCAATATATTATATTAGAGATAACATAAATAACAGTAAGAAAAACCTAGTTCATACAGCTATGATGGTCATTTGTATACCTTTTACATATCATTGGCATATCTATTTCTGTGCAGTTTCAGCTCATCATATTCCCCAACATAGTTAAAGATAAAAAATATTCTAGATTACTTCTATACACACTCAACATTCTCACCTGTCTGGGTAGTAAGAGTCTGGGGGTGGTGGCTATGGGAGAAATATCCTCAAAAATGGCTGTGTCCCCCAATATGTTTCGCTCATAGCCAATACCTTCAAAGGTAATGAGGGCAGAGTCTCCTCCTAAGATATGTACAGGGACAGTTACCTGTATGAAAGAATAAAGTACAGTGCTTAGTAAGGAGAGCAGATATGGACAGCAATAGGCAGAGAATAAAAAATGGAGTGTGCTTACTGAATAGGTTTTGGCCTCCAGTGGTGAGAAGATCCATTCCACGTAGGCAGTTGCACCCGGTAATATCTCCCCTCTTGGATTTAAGCACTGGAAGACAGGGTGATGATAATTCTGCTCTTGAACTGTTCTCAAGGGCTCCAGCTGGATTTCATAGATAACTGCTACAGAACCCCCATTGTACAATTCATAACTCTGCAAAATCAATTGAAAAGTACATTTATGAACTATATGTATAAAACAAATGAATATATATGGTGGTTGTAATATTTGTAAAGCTACATAGGTAAAACAGAACTAGTAATCAGTATTGCCTGTGATCTACCTATAGCTGATATTTTTCTTATTACTGACTTACTATGCTTTGTTCTGGGGACACATTCCTGAGCATGTAGAAGTACAGTATTTGGATAGGCTTAACAGCTATAAAATTACTACTACAAAACCAGGCAGGTGGGAGAAAAAATGTAAAACAATTTCTCAGCTGCCTTACATGGATGTTGCGAATGTCTTTCGGCAGGTCCTCAGGCAGGAGAATGGACACTGATAAATTTTACATCTCCACTTGCCACATACCACTTCTGGATTTGATATTCAGATCGTGGCTTTTTAAAAGTGGCAATACTCCATATCTTTTATAAGTGCAATTATGTTTTATTAAGTATTAAGGTATTGTTTGTTTTGACTTTCTTGACATCTTTTTTGCCTTATCTTTAAACATGTGCATGTGCATATTCTACATTTTTAAAAAGCATATACCCCCTATACTTTTACTGGCTCATACAGACTCTCTCCTGTGTCCTGCATGCACCCTCTTTTCTTCTTTTTTTCTGCCGTTTTTTGCGGCACAGCTTTCAAGCATTTGATTTATCTTAAGCTTCAGTTATTCTTTATATAACCAGCCCAACAAGACTGTTAGCATAGCTTTCAGTTCATATTTAAGTATGGGCCCATTTTAAACATAAGTGCACACTATCAATTATTAATGATGGTATGGATCATCTGGGTTTACAATTTCTGCACAAATAGGCTTTTTGGGGAGTGCTCCACTGTGGGGACAACAAAATTTATAGTGCCAATGGTAGTTAGTGATCCAACATGGCAAGATCACTAATAACTGCCTGCATGACCTTGGGAACACTTGTATATACACACACACACACACACACACACACACACACACACATACATACACAACAGTGAAAATTTACAGTGTGTACACAGCTTATTAGTAAAAGGATTGCCTAGGAAGTGCAGTGAGGGTCTTTCCATGTCTAGTGTATATCACCACAAACCTTTAGTGCATGTTACCTGTTTTGGTGGACTGGAGCTGCCGATAGCCACTGGTGTGAATTGATGTTTAGTAGATGTGAAGTGCACATAACGTTGTTCCTTTTCTACTGTCACTCCAATGAAATTTAACTATGGTTGCAAAAATGACAATAAAAAGAAATTGTACTGCAAAATAAATAATTGCATCACTTATACTATAAAAAGGACATTGTTCATGTACTTACTAGTATCTCTCGCCCATGTGATACCTTTAGCAGGACAGGCAATCGATCAGTTCCAACAAAGTCATGTCTATTGAATAAATAAAAAAGAAATTGCCAGTTACAAATGAGTAGGAATAAAAAACTTACTAAGCAAATACAATTTCAAAAGCAGTTCCTTACAGCACAGGCCAAAGCCATCTATACTTCCATCTGAATGGGCCTTCTGCAAGCTCTTTAAAGATCTATTTATGGCACAAAATGCAGTCATTATCTAAAATATTGAAAAAAACATTAGGCCGGTAAGAGTTACCTGTAGGATAGCTGGACCATCTGTTGCTGGCCAGGTCTTAGAACTCCTGATTTTGGGTTGACTATAAACAGCTTGTTGTCTTGTATTCTCATCTGGTGAATCTCACTGGGGTCAAACTCCCAAGTCTCAGCCCAGAACTCCAGCTCAATCTGCTGGTCCACAGGGTATAAAAAGTCCCTTTTAAAACAAGAAACATGTTTACTACTTATATGGTTGAACAAGCAGATGTATGCCATGTTCTACAAAAGAATCTTAGATTTTGTCTGCCCTGGGTCTCACACTTAGGTAAGGGCCCATAAGCTCCTCGATCACATCCACCAGTGTGTTATTATTGTAAGCTCACAATAAAATGGAAATCATCCCAGTGAACTCACCAATTCACAGGTAATACGCCATTATTCTCCAGCAAAAGAAGGGCCACAAAGGGCTCCGAACCCACAGGGGCAGCACCAAAGTTGAAGTCCAACAAAACTGGGGTGTTCACAGGGGGACATCTGTGAGTGCTGATTGGCAGAATGACAAAAAATTTCAGAATGCATGATGATTATTATTTTACACCTATAGAATACTACTCTTTGTAGCAGACTTCCATCCATACCTGTGTCGAGTAGGGACTCTGTATATCAGCTCTTGAGCTGTGGGGTCACTTTGAAGACAGGAATTAAGTCTCTCCAGTGAAAAGAGTCTCCAGAGTTGACTCTTGGTAAGAGCGCTGGCACTGCCCGCTGGACATGCATCCACCACAGCAAACGTAGGATAGACTCCCTGTGCTGTCACACTGCACAAAAACTGCTCCTCTGAGACTTTGTTTGCAGAATCCAGAGCTAAAGGAGCACAAAAAAAATAATGTTGACTTTTCTATCCAAGTCTCTTCACACATTCATGTTATCATCAGCTAAGGAAGATCTCTCATATCTGTTATACATTATACAATCAATATGCTAGTTACTACATTTTCATTTGCTTTGCTTGCCATAGCTGTTTTCTAATATCCTTCTTTTCTGTAATTTATTAAAGAACAAAATCTACTCTCACTAGCTCACACATCTCCCCTCCTTGAGTTTGACTGTTTACTGTCTTGGATCCCTTTTGACTGCATGATACAGTTTGCTTCCAGGACATCACTTGTATTACCCATCTTCTCCAAAATGTTTCTCCATGAGCCATCAGACACCTAATTGCCCTACATTTTTTTTTTACAAATTAGTATATTTGGCATTGTTTTTTTTTTTTACTGTTCTAACATTTTACAATGTGATGGAAGATGATGGTGCTAAACAAATAGGACATTTTATATATATATATTATAAAAAAAACCCAAAAAAACATCACATTTATTTAGTACTGAGAAGGTAAGCAAGCAGGAAAAAAAATAATTACTAGGTCATAAAGTGTAAAGTTCCTACTCATGTGACTGGCTAGACCTGAGATATATTAGTGAACCTACCTTTTGGGGACAGAATGCTATATGCGATTTTCCAGGTATAAGTAAGTCTGCGGGCTGGACAGGCTGTTATTCTCACCTTCAGCCTGGTACGTGCTGGTAGTGTTCCCCTGTTGTGATCAAACTCCAAAACTTAAAACATAAAAAGAGAAAAAATGAAAATGGCTCTATAGTTAAAATTCATGTTTTACTTGAACCAAAAAAAACACATGACAACACTACCAAATCTCTTATGCCCCCACATTTGGACAAACAATTACATGGTTTCTGTCTTTCATTAGCAGTGTGGGTGTTCCGTGTCAAACTCTGGAAGGAGTTTTAAATCTGATGAATTCAGCAGCAGATTTGTAAGTAGATGAAGGAATCAATACATCATGTAGCACTTGTGAGCAAAAAGCAGAGACTGTATATGTATTGTTACTGATTTGAAAGGAGGCTGTAATAAAAATGACTGTAATCAGCCTTATGTACTTTGTTTCTGCTATACAACTGTCTCCTATAACATGTCCTTAGTTTCTAAAAACTTCTATAGCATATTTGCAGTCTCTAAGCACCTCTGGAAGCATGCTCACAGTCTTGAAGCATCTGCTGTTGCATGTCTGCAGTCTGTTTTCCATTACAATACATTTACTAAATATTATGTGAGGCCCCTTGCTAATGCTTTAAAGGTCCCTGTTATCAAAGAAAATTAATGAAGACCACCACTATTCTAAGCAGTGAATGTGATTTTCCAGACATTCACTAGCAGTAAATTAATTACTGTCATTTAAAATACATGCACAAGGATGACTTACTTGTAGTGTTTTTCAGAATCACTGCTTAATAAAAATATCCTTTAACTTAAACATTTTCAGTAATTTTGTTCAGTCATTATTGCAATTCAGATACCCCAGTAAAAATGCAAAATCAGATGGTAAGATATTTAAGAAAACTGGTAAAAAATGTACTTTTTTTACAATGCCTAAATTAAAAATCGCTAACATCATAAGTCAAATAGACTGTTATATGCATGACCAAATCAAATCACACCTAAAAAGAAGGTATTCACCTATTGAGTCATTAATAACTTCGTCTGGGTCACATGGCCCAGTGATCTCCTGCTTAGCACTCAGTATATATTCCAGGGTGCAGTCGCCGTCATTTGACAGAAGCAGGTCATGTGATTGGAAACTGCCAACTAAAATATTGCCTAAATCCAGTAGCTCCAGAGGAGTCTGAAAAAAAAAAGAGAAAAAAAGTGTTTTTTTTTTAAAAGATGAAAACTAGAGATGACAGCAAGAGGAGTGTTTCCACTTTTTCCTTTAATAAAATTGAGAAGAATTAAATTTGATATGTGCTACTTTGTTCATGTGACATGAAATATCATTTTAGGTCCCACCCAGAAGAAGTGGAGCTGATATGAGCTCGGAAAGGTGCAGGAATTGGGGCTGGTCTGAGCGTACAGTAATTGAGAGATGATGATGCACCTCTTGAAAGTGCAAAAATGATAGCTGGTCTGAGGTCAATGGCACACTATTGTTTGCTGCCACGTCTGTGGTCTGATGATTGTAATGTGACCCTTTAGTGTAAAAAAGGTTGCTGACCCCTGGTATAGATGGAGATGGTAAATATAAAATTAGTAGCTCCAATTTTTAGTTTAAGATTTGAGATTGCTCCTTAAAATCAAAACACTGAATACCGTTTGTGGTATGAATTCTTTATTTGGTTTTTGCACCAATAAAATCCAGATCTAATTATCACATACTCCATTATGGGGTTACTTACCGACAAAGTCCCCCTGCAGCCTTCTCCAGTTATACGCAGCGTGTAGCGGCTTTTTGGCATAGCCTTGGAAGCTCCCTCAGCTGGCCAAGACAGAACTGTAGCTTTGATAAAGTAATTTCTTTCATCTTGTGGAACAAATGACCAAGTCTGTGACTGTCGAGGACAAAATATTTCTTGTCTTATTTCAGATATAATGCAAATATCTCCATTCTAAAACTTCAACTATTCTTTACAAGTACCAAACTGTTTCACATTACTTCATAGAGCTCATCAATCCCCCAAAACTAGCTTATAGAAGAATCTCTACAGACACTTGCTGACAAAGACACAAAGATGCATTTAAATAGGAAAACACCATTGAAAAATGAATAGGTAATATTTAGTATCTAAACCAATGTACAACAGTATTTAAGGCTTAATTTAATTCCTTACCAAAGTCTCATTCGGTCTTATAATTCCTTTGCAGGGACTGACCGAGATATGGGATAGGTCATCCTGCTGAATCTTCCACTCAAAGTGCAGCGGGACTCTGCAGCAGTTCTTCAGGGTGTAGGAGCACTCTGACTGGGTCCCTACATAGGTCGGTTTAAAGTAAAGTCTTCCCTCATTTTCTAGGTGGAGTTGGGGGGTTTCAGCTCTACAAAATAGGACAATGTCCTGCCAAACAGAAAGAATACAATCACAAATCAATCATCCATATGCACTAATACAGACAACACCATCTCATACAGGTAGCATTACTTTGTCACCGGCTGTGGTTTGTTGTTGCTATTGTGAATGTTCAAACTGAAGTTTAATCTACCTATATTTTACCAATTAACTTACCCACCTACCCAGCCTATCATTGACATGCTAATTCAATTTTTATATAAAACGTTTTCTTTTTCATTACACATAATATTTAATACTTGCATCAACAGTGCAAAGTTGCATACGTGTTCCTAGGCAGGCTGCAATAGAATGTAGACTGACCTAGGTAACTCCCACATGTGATGCTGAGCCTCAGTGATTGCAATAATATTTGGGGAGGAAAGGGCTAGATGATGTTGGACATCCTCCAGCCAGAAAATGTGGTGGGTTCGGACTTGTGCAGCATCTAATGTACACTGTAAAAAGCTCACTGTTTGAAGTAAAAATATTATTTACATAAATAATTATTTTATCTCCATAAATTATACTTTCCATAAATACTAAGTATAGTATAGGTGTACAGTAAGCTAGATAGGATCAATAAATGGGAGTCTAAAGCAAACAATGAGACAGACTTTCTCGCAGATAGGAACTTAAAAGCGCACTCATCAAGTAGCAAGTGCTGAACTGGAAAACAATCCATGTACAATGCACGTACATATTTGACAAGGCAAAGACAAGATCATCCATTGGACAGAAAACAATGTTTACCTGAGTGAAGTCAGCACTGTAATTTAGCTGCAGTTGCAGAGTATTCTTTATCAGTCCAGTTTCCTGTGAGCTGGTCCTCACCAGTAATATTTGATGGGACCCAGGTTCCAGGTGACCAGAGGCTGGTTTCACCTGAACATTCGTGCAGGTCTTTTGGTCTATGACATAAGTCATTATTGTAGAGCCATTGTTCTGTAGCAGCAAACTGCGACATGTGTGCACATCCTGTCTCACTGGTGGAAAAACCTACAACACATAAAATTACTGTATTGATGAATGTATTAGGCTTTCCCAACCTTTTTTCATAAAGGGTCCAGGTTTTACATCTTCCAAAAACTGGAAGGTCAAATTACACAACATTTGTAACAAAAGTAACCTAGTATACCATGCTATAAGGAAAAAATATTTAACTAAAATGCCTTAGCTGCCATAGAGTTTTTGCCCCATGACATCATAATGATGTTGTATTTCCACATAGGAGACTCACTTAAAGGTATTAAATATAATACTGTCACCTAATACCATAACCACTGATATCACATATCACAAAATTGAAGAATCTTTAAAATTAGGTATTCCCCTTAAATGCAGATACAGCTGTTTAATAGCTTACAGAGCAATCTAGCAGTGGACTCCAGATTGCAGGGCAGCAGAAACATTAGGCATGCCTATTGTCCACTCCCACCTAGGGTTTAACTTTTTACAAGGCCACTGTATGGGCATGCACTGCAATAGAACATCTGCATCCTTGGTTGCCTAGTAATACTTGGCAAAGCTCTGAATATATACTCACCATTTATCACCAAGTTTGGCACAGGAAACATCATGTGTAGATGCATACAACATATAAAACATACTGTAGTGGAGTATAAATAACATGTATACCGGTGTATTAAGTAGTAACATACTGTATAGATGTTATAACAGCTCTTACAATGCGAGGTGAATCCAGAACACAGTTGGGTACAAAGTGCTCCTGTCCTGACTCAAATGTATGGCCGCGTGCGCGCAGTGTAATGCACCATGGGGGACAGACAGTGGCATCTTTCACATTACGATAATCCCGCAGAACCTGTGAATAAATAAGCATTTTCAATTACATATATTTCAAAAATTACAAATTACATATATTAGCACAAAGTGCCCCTATATTGTAAAGAATAATTCAAATTTAAAGGTAAATATTTTTCCACTTGTTATCAGTTCTATATATATGAATTGGGTGGGGTTATTATACTTCAGGTCTATCAGCTCACCTTGTAGAAGATAAAACCTTCCAGTTCTGCCTCATACAAGGTATTTATCTGTGAGGGTTGGAAGACCACTCGGAATGTGGTGGATTTCAGCGGTGGGATGTCAGTAACTTCTGGGGTGACCCGGAATGAGCTGTGAGGTTTGTAGGTCCATATGACAGTCACTTTGCCCTTTGTGTGATTGGTCAGGGACAGAGGGAGAGGTTCTGGTAGCATTTCCTGTGTACGTCCTACACACCGACCAAAATCAAAGTCCCTGCTGCTGGCTGTAATGTGTGATAACAATGTAGAGTCCTCATGACTGAAGTCACCGTTGAAGTATTCACATGCAGAATTCAGATGTGGCCCTTTCTCTGAAGCAGTGCCTCCAATCTGCAAATAACCAATCAATTTTTTTTTATCAGTTGCGTTAAAATGTTGTTTTAAAGTGAACCTGTGCTTTGCTTTGTTGGAGTTTGCATACGCTTCAAATAAGCCTGTTTCCTCTATTGCATTAGGAGGAAACAGGCTTATTTGAAGTGTATGCAAGCTCCAACTAAAACAATCTTATTTGCTTCCTTTGGCCTGGTAAATGTACAGCTGAAAATGTTGTGGTAAATCTGGACAATAAGATGCAAAAAATACCCTTTGATCCTGCCAGACATCCAGTGGTGTAAACTCCACAGTATTATCAGCCTTGCCCTGCCTACCTCTGAACTACAAAAACACTTCCCCCTCCTCATTATGTGAAGGAGGGAATGTTCTGCAATTATAACACACTTCCTGTCCTAGAGTGACAATACATCTCCTCCATAGATATAGTACAGCAAATGAGATTTGTCAGCCTAGAACAGTGCATTACTGGCAGGATCACTAGGTAAAATTAAAGAATTGGATGCCTGAAAAAAAAAAACTAATGCAGGCTTTACATCTTAGTGATGATAAGATGCGATATAATATATTTTATTTTGGGGTTAAGATTTGTTTTCTTTGCATCCCAAGCTGCATATAATCACATATTTCTTTTCCCTGATCTATTAAGACCATAACATATGACTGAGGTAGGGACATTTTTTTGTGAGCCCCTTTGAGGGACAGCCAGTGACATGACGATGGACTTTATAAAGCACTGTGTAATATGTCGGCACTATATAAATACTGTTTAATATTAATAAATTAATATTATTATTATTAATAATAATATTATCACTGACAGTCAGAAATGAAAGTCCATTGTAAGCTTTATAACTTGAAGCTTACACAGCCCATCTCCATGTGACAGCACTGGATGACTGGACAGCCAGTGTCACCACATGAAAAGTAACAAGCTCCCTAATATCTGGAATGACCAAATATTTATGGAGCAGTTTGTCTTGTTCTTTTAAAAATGTATATGTACAGGACAGGAAAGAAGGGAAATCATAAACTGAACTGCAATTTCAAAAGTATCACAACCTGTTCCTGAAGAATTAGAGCCCCCTCAATGTCCGTATTCAGCTTTTTTTCCTCTATCATGGCATCCAGGATATCTGGAGGGTAGATAGTCAGCCCTTGTGTCATGTTTGTTCTGTAAAAGGACAGGTGCTTAGGAAGCACAATGGCTGGCTTATCCGTGTCCGAGTGACATGTACCAATCAAGTCCACAAACAAAGGATCCTGGAAAACAAGAACATGTTAGATAAAAATTGGTAACCTTCACACTTTCCTTAGAACAGGTTTACTTTAAACTGAAACTCAGAAGTTTCAATCAGAAAAATATATCATGAAAGCAGGCATCATCTGGTCTGCTGTCTCCTTAGCAATCCCAAAATTCTCAGGAAATCATTTGTTATGTATTATGGTATTTGTGAAGTAAGTGAAAGCTAAGGATAATATACTATTCAAAGACAGTTTCTATAACACTTTTACTCCACTGCCCCTGTCCTATTCTTGTTTTCAAGTGCCAACAGTGTGTTTACATTGACTGCAGAATGGTAAAAAAGAAAGTGGGAAAATCAGTTGTAAAGCAGGGCTGGCCAGTGGCCCTGTGCAGACTGCAGAATGACATTAGGAACAGCAAGGAAAAATTATGTTAATCAAGACTATCATAGCAGGATTGGCAGGCACACGGAGAGTCAGTATGGCAACATGGAGCTTCAATCTGCAAGTTCATGTAAGCAAACTGACTAAGCCAGCACAGATCTGCTTCCAGTAAGCAAAAAATTAAAAATGTCTGACCTGGTGGTGAAGAAGGCAGGTGACTCTCCTATAATGAGGAATTGGGTGAATTGGTGAGAAGGTGACATTCACACTTAGAGTTTCTCCGGGGCTCAAAGTTCCATATGGCCGATCAATGTAAAAAACACTTTCACTGATATTAATATCAAACTGAAAGAGCGCTGGAACATCTGAGGAATTTGTCATTTCCAGGGTGCGCAGGATCTTCTCCCCCAAATTCACCAAACCAAAATTTAGAACAGATGTCTGGAGAGACACTTTGGGTCCTGGAAAAGAATAACGAGGGTTTTTGGAAGTCTGAATTTTTACAATTTATAACAATCCCAATAAATTTCACCACAGTTGGCTACAGTTTTATCTGATTATTTTTTTTACCCAAGTAGTGTAACCACCTACAGTGGAACTAAAGTTCCACTTTTAGGAATCCATGATTAAGCTGGTTCTTATTGCAGAAGGGGACAGGCATTGACCTTACTGCAATAAGTGCCTATCACTCAAGGTTTCTGGCAAAAATCATGCACAGTGTCAGCTTTGATTGTCAGGATACCCAGCAATCCCAGCTTCCTCTGAATTAATGAACTTCCACACAGCTAGTCAAAGTGACCAAAGATCGTCAATTGGAAGAAAAGAGGGAAGATAGTGGCACGCAACAAAGGAAAAAGGACTGGTGAGTAACACAAGTTTAGTTCCAAGGAATTTTATTGTATTGTAAAAAAAAAATCTCCTTTCCTGATGACGCCAATCCCTCTGCTACTAATCAGCAATTACCAGATATCAAAAGGTATGGTCTACATAGGACATGTGTAATATAATAGTAATATGTTTTTTAATTAAAACTTGCTACTATTTAACCCTCTTATTAACCCAAAATATTTTTTACCCAAAATTGCCATAATTTACTTCTTTTTTCCCCTTCTCCCCTTATTTTTTTAGCCAGTAATATTTTCATTATTTTTTGCTTTCAATAATTTTGTTTTGGATTTTCAGTGTCACGTCAAGAATGTGCAATTTAATGTTTTTTTTAATTTAGGAAAACCTTTTTTTTAATGTTTTGTACCAGAACTAATGTTTAGAGGAATTGTAAATAAATTTAAATTTACACCAAGCTATTTACACTATAGGAACCAGTAGATGACAATTATTTTCAACCTTTATTTCTAGGTGGGGATATTCCCTTCAGTGCTCATGTGCAAAGCACACGCCAACTTTTCTGGGAATCCTGTATGGGACCTGTGGTTGTTACTAAACATGTCGCTAAGAAGTGAGAATTAAAGTGTTTTAAGGAAAATTCATACCTTTACAAGTCCCCGAAACTTTTAGCACAGACTTGGTGAGATTCCCAGCTGGGACAACATGGAAGTAGTCCACACTCTCCATGCCAACAATGCGTGGACTAAACTGCAGAGGAACCCTCAGCTTGCCCTGGGCTGGTACCACACCACTTGAAATCCCACAGGAAAAATTATAGTCCACTTGGGCTGGCCTTTTCTCCCGCTCAATACGGAAAGGTGCATCCACCTGTGTGAAATAGAATAACATCATAGTAGTACCATCATCCTGGTACTGAAGACAGTCATGTTGACATCTCAGCAGATTAGGTTCCCTTGATGCTTGCACTTCCAGTTTCTCTGGTTTATTGACATTGAATATTCTTTAAACTAGAAGACTGAGAACATCTTGTGATGACAACCACTACAGCATTGAACAACTCTGGATTGAAAGTGAATATTGCAGCCTTTCTAATTTTAATACCCGCTTGGAGTCAATTACAGATTTTAAAAAAGTGCCAACATTTGGGCTTGAATAATTAAAGTAAAGCATATATGTAAAAAACTAAGCTTTACTTTACCAGGCTTCTAAACATCTCTACTGGCCCTTAAAAGCTACTAGAAATCTCAGTGACCAATGGAGAGGCTCAGGGTAGGACTAAACTTGCTGTTCACAGGAAAAGTCATGACGTGCATATGGCCAAGGTTAAGCTCTGCTCATGTGTTTTTTTAATCGTCATGCCATTATCAGTTGATCAGTTTTGGAAAAGATTTACTTCAAAGCTAAAATCCAGGCACAAAAAATGTCATTAAGTTATATTTTTCAGTAGCCACAAATAGATATAAATCTACTTTATGTAAAGGCAATGCCTATTCTTCGGTTAAAGCTGCATTGATATCATCAATCTGCATTACATAACCTGTGCATAGATATGAGTTGTGGGAGAGATCCAGTAGGTCAACCCACTTCAGGCTGTGTTAAGAAAACTACAGGAGAGGCAGGTACATGACTCATCACCATGTACAAGGAGAAAGAGAGCAGCAGTGACTGGTCCCTATTAAAAAAAAAGCTCTTGTTTCTGGATTACTGAATAGATCTGAAAGAAATACACAAAGCACACCAAGACTCAAGTAAAAATACACATGGCTCTTGGTTCACATGGCTCATGATATTTAGACAATATTAATTTATTTGGGAGGTTCAGTTTCAAAACAGACAGAACAAGAATGGCATAATTACATACCACGGACGGGTTGCAGATTTCAACACTTTTCTCAGACACCATGCCTACTCCAACGGAGCCAAACTGAAGAACTGGTCCCACTTCCAAGGCATCCTTACATGTTTCTTCCAGAACAGATATCAAGAGATGTGGATACTTGGCTGCACCAACAAACTATTATTAGTTGAATGATCATATTCAAGTCATATGTTGTTAACGTATAAATAATGAAATATTTGCCGTCATTGTTCATTCATGTTCTCTGCAGAGAAATGCAATCTGTTATCTTTAAATATTACCAGTAGTCTAGATATATAGGTAATGGTGATTGGATATACATATACATAGGTAGGCTATTGCTATATTTGAGTGCAATCTCAAATGAAAGAAGAACAACATTGATGTGTGGCCCTCACAGTCTGAATGTAGGAGACAGAGGGTAATAAGGCACAGCTCCACTGTAACAATAACACTAAAAGGAACTGCAACCAATGTATGTTGTTGTTGTTAGCTGCATGGCACAAATGTGCAGGTTACATCTTCTATCTGATGTAAAGCACCAGAAGTGACTTAAGAAGCATCAGTAGTGAATTTGTAGTAACTGGAGAAGTATCAACTACTCTTATTAATCTTAGTTGCAGCTGCAGTGTCACACAGAGTATTGCTTTTTGGCCTATTGCCTTTGGGCCTAGAAAAGGCATCCAAAGAAGGCAACATCTGCCTATCAACTTTGGGCAGTTGTGCAATATGCTGTTTCTATGGCTGGCTGTTAAAAACACATGTGGAGGAAAAAATTAAATGTCCAGCAGATAGCTGAAGCATAGGCTCTCAGTACCTAAATGCTGGTCAAAGTTATGGCTGTACGGTGCCTCCTGCAGCCCTCGGCAATACAAGCAAAAATTTAATTTATCAAATACATATTTGCATAGACAAAACTATGCCTGCTCCAGCCAACATAAAAAAAACATGGATGTGCTGACAGGGTATCTTTGGACTGTGAGATAAGAATGTGTGTGGTGATTGAGAGCATGTTTATTATGTAATATGAGGAAGTAGGTAAGTGGATAAGTTCTGGAAAGAACTGCAGGAAGAAAACCTGGAACAAAGGGTATGAACTGAATAGAAACTGGCTGCCATTTGCCATTTTTCTTTTAATACCACTAATTTGCTTTAACATCACTATGCCACAGAATCTTGTGAAATCATTGTTACGGTGTCCATAAGCTGCTTTTGCGCCAAAGGTGGGTCACACTGTGGTCATGCTGTTTCAATTTTTCTGGCCATCACCCGAACACTACATTTTAAATGTGTAATCTTTAGCATTAACAAGTTCTCAAATAAATGATTACTGATGAGCTGCCTCTTTACCAATTGCAGTCAGCTGGATGCTTCTTGTATATTCCTTGTTTAGGCCAAAGTGGCACATGGCGATCACACTGTGTACAAGCGCAGTCTGTGGCTGGAATAGGACCTTGGTGCGGATATGACATCTGGGGTCAAGCACACCGCTTTGTGGGATCAAGTGAAAAGGTTCTGGGACATCCCATTGGAACTGTGTCTGCAATTCACTAGAAGACAAGGACAAGGATCCCATGTTTTATAAGAATATGAATATACAGATAATTGTGTTAAAAATGCAGACTGATTGGGTGGGGTGGTGAAAATCTGGGGGACCCCTTAATAAAAACAAAAAAAAACACAAACTGATCACGTAAAGCCTATGCAGCATCGTAATAGGATTTTTTGATTAAAGCCTTATCTTACTTTAAAATTGAACTTTTTTTTTTTTTTTTGACAAATTTCCTTTATTTGTACGTTTAGAAAGTGATTGGCGATTAACTGACAGTTCTCTATTTAGAACACCAACACTTACCATGTGCTCTGGAGGATAAACATGGCTTCTGAGGAGTCAAACACAGCACACATAGGCAAGGTCAGATCTTCAGGAAAAGTGAGAGTGTGACGTGGAAGCGTAGATTGCAAGGTCACAGAAAAGATTCCTTCATCTGTCTCAAAAGTGATCGAATCTTCATAGTCACGCTTTAGAATGACAATTCAATTAAACATTAATATGAATCTCATACCTTCTCTATAACAACATATATACAGAGCATTTTTTAAAATAGATTCAGATCTATAAATATAAAGCCCCCAAAATGGCAGCAGAGAAGAATTCCTCCTAACTAGCCTCATGCCCTAAGTTAACAATGGAGGTTTCACAGATGTAGAAAGTGAAGAGAAAACATTGAAACAATACACTGTCACCAAAAAAGAGGTCAGTGTGGCTTTATAAGGTAATTTTTTAAAATACTTTGTATATCAATTTTTTGATGTGGGGGTCTAAGTTTGTTAGTTTATTTTAACATTAACATCTGATGGTGACAGGTGATGTGGTCTGCAGTCTCTGCACACATCTCCCCCAGAGACCCCAACGGTAGGTCTCTACTATAATGAGAAAATGTTACTAAGTCATATAAATACTGTAGCCATAACTCTGGGATAAAGCAGGAATCACATTACACTAAAACACAAAGGAACATAGGATGACAAGTCACAGCTCCACTGTACAATATAACTAAAAGGAACTGCAACTTTGCATGTGTGTTGCTCTTAGCTGCATGGCACATAACTGCAGACACAGGTTAAATCTTTTATCTCATGTAAAGCACCAAAAGTGGATTAAGAAGCATCAGTAGCAGATTTGTTGTAACTGGAAAAGTACCAGCTACTCCTACCAATCTTAGGTACAGCTGCAATTACATTGCACTAAAATACAATCCATCTATTGCGATAAACATACAATATATAACTTGTTTCTATATCATGTTTCCTATTGTGTGATACTTCCCCCACCTCCTAGATTGTAAGCTCTTCGGGGAGGGGTCCTCTCCCCCTCCTGTGTCACTATCTGTATCTGTCTATCATTTACAATCCCTATTTAATGTACAGCACCGCGTAATATGTTGGCGCTATATAAATCCTGTTTATTTTTAATATGCACTGGAATTCCACAAAGAATACTTCTTCACGGGAATGATTCTTCAACACAGGAATAAGTGGTATGCTCTTCTACCACAAGGTGGAAGCAAAGCATAGTATATGTGCAGCACCAGTGGTAGATTGTGTCCCCATACCATTGTTTCTCAAACAGGGTTTCTCCAGCGGTTGCTGCTGGTTCGTTGAGCAATGAACAATTTGTGCCTCTCAGGTCATTTTAAGTGACTCCAATTATATTTTTGGCTATCTGTAAGGGTGACATTCTACCCAATGGCCAGCAATGTAAGAGGAATTTTTCCCATTGACCACCAAGCTAATGTACTGTGAGCTGTGGATATCGTAAATTAAATTAGGGGTTACCTGAAGACCTGAAAGTATTTTTAAGGGGTCCCTGATGTTAAAAAGGTGGGGACACACTGCCCCATACTGTTGGCAACTTCCACATTTTATCACTCAAGGTTTCCTTTAAATGCATGCTGACTTTGACAAATCTAAAGATTATATGTAATGTATACATAAGTTACACACCAACAGATTGCCTTCAAAGGAAATAGATCAGTCAAGGGGTGTATAGAATAATAATATAAAGAAGAATAAAGGCCGTACCTTCTCCAGGGGTCGGAAGGTAATGGGGAGTGAGAATGAAGTCCCGGCGCTCAGTGTGACTGTTTGAGGAAACAATGTACTAAAGAACGGGGTGGCAGGAGGGCTGTGGAACGGAAAAATACAACATTATTGGTTGTCTATTTGGTTGGTTTTTAATTCTCAGTGTCTATTCTAAAATAATCTCACCTGAACTTCAGCTTCTGTGTCTTCAGGCGGACATTTTTCAGGAGGAGATGTTTGGTGTACTCCTTTCCTAGCTCCCAGTTCTGCCATTGTAGACGCCGATGTACCTCAAACCCCAGGACGCTGTCCTTGTCCTTTGGCTTCCTGCGTGGGATGGATCGGGACTGATACTCAGAGGAGACATTTCTCTGCAACATAGAGATATAAAACATTACACAACAGACAATACATGACAATACATTACTTTCATGGTAAACCACAACACCCATATCTGTACTTAAATGAACTTTTACCTACAAACATTAGTCCACATTACAGCCATTTGACCCCCTATGCCATAATCTACAACTACCAGGCCCACATCACAGCCATAACGTACCTCCATATCATAATCAATATGACCCCCCAGGTCCACATCCCACCTATAATCCATAATCGATTCCCAATTTACAATTCCAGACATTAGATCCCACCACCATGTCATAATCCATAACCCCCAGGTATGCATGCCAGCAACAAGGGCCCCCCCCCCCCATGCCATAACCCATATAACCCCGCCATGGTCCCAGCCATATCCATATGGCAGTAAAACGTCTGTCTGTATGGATAAGAAAAAATGCTGCTGCCGCCAATGTGTCCGACTCCAAAATAAAATCTGCCAGTTCTTGTAGAAATGTCACCTGAGGGGTGTATGATGCTGATCAGAATGGTGGAGCATGCGTGTCAGAGCCCTCACTGGGTTGGCACGCATGCTCCATACTGGTGACGGGCAGACTTTGTGCCCGTATGTCAGACGTCTTTAGGCGCCATTTATGAGGTTTCCACACACGGTGCAGAGAAGGCCAATGAAGTGATGGCACAGGGGGTTGGGAGTGACGTGCTGAGCACTGCAGGGGCCTGACCTGCTTAAGAATGAGACGCCCCCTGCAGGTGACATATACCCAGCAAGGGGGCAGAGAAGAATACTTCATCCAGTGGGGGGAGTCAATGACCGGAGTTTTGCTTTAAAGTTAAGTGAACCAGAAATGTAGAAACAATTACCCGTCTTACTGAAGAGTTGCGATTCAGTCCCAGGAATGGACTGGGCTCCAGGGCTCTTATGTGTACTGCTCCCAGCATTTTATCATTGGTTCTGGAATAAAAACAAAATGATGCCAATCATGGCTGCATGAAAATTCCAATCCAACAATTTCTACTTTTTCCCAATTCAATTCAGGAAGATTTACTCCAATTTCCTCTTGTGCCTCCAGCACAGGAAGTGGAGAACAATTTCCCCAACAATGCAAAAACAGAACAAATAAACTGACAAAGATGGTGCTCCATGAAGAATGCAAACCCAAGGGCACTGCCTATATGGTCTACCAAGGTGTACATGAGGCGTTACCAGGCATTGAATTAACCCATTATTTGTATTCTGCTCCATACAAAAATGTTGGGAAGACATTCTGAATGTCTTCCCAATCCACATGTGCATCAAAAAATGAAGAAGATTGGATTCAATCTTCTTCATTTTTTGATGCACATGTGCATTGGGAAGACATTCAGAATTAACAGCACCACAATGCAATAATATGACTGATAATTGTTTTTCTCTTCCTGTTAGTCTGACACCTGATAGGAAGTGAGGGGTATCTCTCACATGGGGGACACAAGCAGCAAAAATAACAATTAAAAAATTAAAAAAAAAACTTTAAAAGCTTTGTAATCTTTCTTCACTCTGAATTATTTATATTATATATTGAATTATTTATTATATATATCCTTCAGGTGATATTAAAAAAAAAACAAGTAAAAGATATAGTTTAGATATATATATCCATATGCTTCTAATAAATTTTTTTCACTCAGTGGCGATATATCGTATATATTACTAATTATACAATAATACATTTTTAACAGAGAAGAGGTATGAGCAGGCCATGTCCCCCATCTTTCCCTCACCATTAGGTCACGTTGGACGAACTTACCTTCGCTCTCTTCCTTCAAGCTTCTTTAGTATCCACGGCGGCCATCTTTCTGTTTCCCAGGTAACGGGACGCGGGCGCGGGCAATGTTTGTCCTGGCAACCACGGCGGGCAGGACGGACCAAACTTCTCAAAAGGCAAAGTTCCCTGGAAGCTGCAGATTTGTGCCTGCGTTGGGCGTGTTGTTTGAAGTCCTATGGATAAAATCACATATATAGCAATATAACCCAATATAACTATGTGATAGTGGTGTAAATGAGTGCTGTGTGAATGAAATTTGATAATTATGTACAGACATCATTGCTTCCTCACAGAAAGGGGTATATCCCTGTATAGGGGGCTGAGTGACCCTGTGTGAAAGTATATTAAAGTGTATTATGCATTCTTGTACATTATTATATACAGGATTTCCTAAGGGGGACACTTATCCAGGTGACACCTGGCTGGGAGGGGATTTCCTGCACTTTGGAGAGATTTTCTTTAATTTCCTGTTAGGTGTCCAGGGAGGAAATCTCAGAGACCAAAAACCAGACCAATAAAAATAAACCAACGCTAGGGTCTCTACATTCAGTCTCTACAATCTGACATTCCCTGGTAGGAATCAATTTCCTTTATTTAAATCTCTGTGTTATCCCCTGCACCTTTTCGTTGGGTTACTGAAGAGTTGGGTCACAATAAAGGGGCTGCCACTTGCCTTCAAATTCTTCCCACACGGCTTAAAAATATCTGCTTAGTTCATCTTCAGAACATAGAAGAATCATCATGTCTGGTCGGGGTAAAGGAGAAAAGGGTCTGGGCACAGGAGGGCCACAGGAAGGTGCTCTGTGATAACATTCAGGGCATCACCAAACCAGCTCGCAGAGGCAGTGTCATCTTTGAGGAGACCAGCAGAGTCTGGAGAATGTTATCCGCGATGCTGTCACTTACACCGAGCACGCCAAGAGGAAGACCATGACCACCAAAACGTCAGGGATGCACACACTGTATGGGTTCAAAGAGTAAATCATGACCCTGATCTACTCGCTTTATGTACACAAAGGTTCTTTTCAGGGCCGCAAAAAAATACTAAATTCTGTGTTAAACAGTGAATCCTTGTCAGGACTTTTGTTCCATTGGTAAAATTTTCAAGTGTAGGAGGAAACCCCCTCTCATCACCAAAAGAAAAGCTGCTATTGGTAGATTTACACTCCGTTTTTTTTTTTTTTTTTGTACAGGTGATATTATTAACATTTTTGATTCTAATATTTATATGACAGTGGTCAACTGTGCTTTTGTTGCACTTTAAAGCCCAACTTCAGCCAGTTTAATTTAGTTATTTATACTGATTTTTAATAGGACAGGTAAGAATTAAATCTGTGCTCGTGAAATTAAATTCTTGTATTGTCTGAGGGATAATTAAAAGCACCTTGGGCCTGATTTATTAAAGCTCTCCAAGGCTGAAGGGGATACACTTTCATCAGTAAAGCTGGGTGATCCAGCAAACCTGGAATTGATCCAGGATTCAAAACATTTGCTGACACATAGCAAATGCCTATTAAGAAATCCATTCCATGTTTGCTTGATCACCTAGCTTCACTGATGAAAGTGTATCCTCTCCAGTCTTGGATAGCTTTAATAAATCAGACCCATTGACTTACCCTATCCTTTGCTCCTGCAGGCTTCCTCTTCTCTATGCACGTAGTCACCTATAGCCTCTTCTTCATCTTGCTCCGTTGGTTGCAGGCACTCGCAAGTCATTATGTGCAATGTGGGCCCAGTTTTGTATAGCAAGTGAGGATGCCCAAGGCCCATTCACAACCCAAAGCATTGGAGGGAAGAAGGGATGAAGAATGCCAATGCTGACACCCCCTGCCAATGCTGGTTTCCTGGTTGTCTTTGGCTTCAATACCCACAGTAGCTTTTTATACTCACTGGATTTTCTTTAGGTTTGGAGGGAGCATGATGAAAGTAGCTAAAAGTCATTAGAATAGGGGGGAAGCATTTCCATAGCTGCCTTCCCCTGGATCTACAGGTGAGTGCCTGTAAAATGTAACTATATATCAAGGTTAAATGCTGCAATAGAGGGCTAATCTGTGTCCAACATTTGTGAACACAACCTATAACTGGATTTTCACCAGGACTATTTCGACTGTATAACAGGGAAATATCATTAGACCCTTACCCCATCTCCAATAAAGCATACATTGCAGAATCTGGAGCATGCAAGGATAGTAAAATGTACAAGCGTCACCATTTACAGCAGTGATTTTTCCCAAACACAACAGTCAGCCACAAAGAATAATCCCTATGTGTACCTAAACAACAGGGGCCAGTGGTTGTTCAGGTACAGAGCAAGGAGCGCTCTGATTGTTTGATGGTTGTTGGGAATGCTCCCTTCTGTAGGGTACTTTGTGCCCGTTTGTCGTAACAGAAAGAAGGAAAAAGCTGTGCCATTACATGGTATGGCGTGGAAGAGGTAAGAGTATAGGGGTAAGTAGGGTTTAACAGAACTGAAGTTCTTGCTGGACTGCACAAAAGGGTAAATATGTAAAAAAATAAATCATGCATTCCCCTCAAGCTCCAGAGTTCCCTTTTAAACACCAGCAAATTATGTTCTGCTGTAGTCCATTGATTCTCAATGACACTTGCCCTCTATCTATTAATAATTAAGGGGGAGCCCCGGATAAAGCCCTTTGCCCTAACCCCTCTCCTGTAGCTCCAATGTGTGCGGTAATGGCTGTAGGTGTATTTCATAGTGGGAGAAAGGGAACTGTGCAGAAATTTAGGGGATAAGTGGGATTAATGTCGCATTAATGGGATCAATCTGTGTATACACGGTGAGTCATGCACCATGAGGCCCATAAATTAGAGCTCGCAGAATAGAAAAAAACAGAAGCAGAACTGGGCCCTCTGCCCATCTCCCCCAAGAAGAGTCATAAATAAGAGAACCGCCCTGCCAGGCCTCCAAAAGGCACCTGACGCCCAGCAGTCATTGCAGGAATTACAGCCAGGCATTCATCACTTTAATGTTTGTACTTTGCAAATTAAAGCTGCCATCACCCAGTCGGGGAGGACAATTTAAACCTTTGACGTCCTTACATTGTACTCTCCCCTTCCTGACACGCTTTTTCCCTCTCTCACAATGCATTTTCCCATGAAATCTCATTTAATTATACGGATTATTTTTATTACTGCCTATAATCTATGCCAAGGTTCTATTCAACCATTATTCAGGAACTACAAATTCCAGAAAGGCAACAATCGCTGAGGTCTTATCATTTACATCTTAGGTCTACGACAATTAGATGGCAACACTTTTGTATTCCCGTGGTTTCGAGTAAGGACCACACTTCACAATGGACTTAAAGTAAAGCAGTAAGGATTCGCTATATTATGAGATCACTTAGTAATAGTACTTGTGTGTAACAACTCGACTCTCTCTACAATCTATTATAAATGCTGCAACCAGACTTATCCATCCTTCCCACCGCTCCTCTTCTGTTGCATCTCTTTGTAGTTCTCTTAATTGGCTTCTATTTCACCTTGGCATCAAATTCAAGCTCCTGTGTTTTGCCTTCAAATCTCTCCACCGGTCTAGTCCCACTTACCTTTCTGACCATCCCTATTTAATGTACAGTGCTGCATAATGTTGGCGCTATATAAGTACTGTTGATTATTATTAACAATAATAATAATAAGCAGGATCCTGAAATGTGAATACTGTGTCTAAAATTCTTCCAAATGGGCATGTGAGGGTGCCTAGGCAGTCCTGTGAATAGAGCCTCATAGATGTGTCTCATAGATAGACTTTCAAGGGAGAACCTGGGTGATCCAAGAAATCCATTCGCTATTAGTAGACAAATGTTTTCAGATCCATTCCGTGTATGTTGTATTGCCCAGGTTCTCCCAATATAGTTTATCTTCTCCAGTGTTGGAAAACTTTGATAAATCAGGCCCATTGTGCTTGTTTTTGCCTAGCAACTCCAAAGCTGGCAGTTTTCAAGTTTTTGAGATTTGTTCCTAGAAATGTAGTTTTATATTTATAATTTTTAAACAAATTGATATTTTAGGGATGCTGAGTTCTGCACTACACACCTCTCTGTATTGCATGATGACATTTGTATATCCAATACACCATTATTCTGTATGTTCAATGATCAACACAATTTCACTTTTTACACTGTGCTGTACATTGTATACTTCCAAAAACTAAACTAAAGAAACAGGTACACAATGGGCTCTATTTATAAATGATTCCCCCAATCAATTCCTCTGAAATTCGCTGACTGATGGTCATATTTCTCTACAGGTCTCCTATTAAAACAATGACTCGTTCTGCCACCTTCTGGACAATCATTAAAAGTGCACAGCTGTCACAACAAGAACATGAATAGGAAAGAAACTAATTTTATGAGCAAATTGAAAGGGGATTCATTTAAAAATAGAGCCCAATGATTCCATGCATCTCCCAGCAACCAATAAGAACCTGCTGAATAATAAAATACAATTCATTAACTTCACTTTCCTCTTGAAATAAAAGCACATCGATTATTAAACACAATGCCAAAAATCCAACAGAGTTTATTTTTTGATGGCCAAAACAGGTTATTTCATGTCAATGAAGGTAACCCATGAACCCACTGATAACCTCCCCTTCCCACCAAGACCCCCTACCAATAATTAGTTAAATACATATAAATTATTATCTCCGGTCCCCACATCTCTGTGGAGATATTGTTGTCCATGATAAATAAATAAACTTTGGGCTGCACATTGCCCACAGTCCTTCGGTCTATATCTTATGGAGAAGGTAGAGCCCCACTTTCTTCCTCGGAGCAAAAAGATTCTGGGCTGTAGCGGAGCTGGCCATTGTGTCGTAATATGTCTGCATCTCCCTCTGATCCATGGAAGTCAACATCTTCTTCTTCCTCCTCTTCCTCATCATCATCCTGGGCATCTTTGTTGGGTTCTATGCCCTCCGACCTCTTCCTGTCGCTGTGGTTAGGCAGCCCCTGTTCTTTGCCCTTACGACTCCTCTTCCATTTCATTCTGCGGTTCTGAAACCAGATCTTTACCTGAGTAGAGACATCAACAGTTATTAGAGATCCAACAATCCAGTTTTCAACAAAAGGCATATCATTCTCACTATTTAAATGTAGAGAAAAAACATTTTAATTGGTTGGTTTTACACTTTTTGGACCTAGAAATGGAGTTCTCAGTGTTGGCCACAAGAGGGCACAATCGCTCCTGAGCAGTAGAAATTATTATTATTATTATTATTATTATTATTAAACAGGATTTATATAGCGCCAACATATTACGCAGCGCTGTACATTAAATAGGGATTGCAAAATTGAGTTATAATTTTCATATATAATTTTCATATATGAATCCATCTTTAATATCTATCTTTGATTATTTAGATGCTTGCATAAACCCAGTCTTGGTTTAATATTAAGGTGAATCTAGGAGATGGACTTTCCCAGTGGTAAAGTTGCAAATGGGCCAACCCTGCCTGATCACAAGTCTGTAAAAAAATGTTTTACCAAATGCCATATAACCATGAGAAAAAGCTATATTTCCAGGATTATTATAATATATTGTTGCATAAAGTACATTTTCAGCAACTTTTTAATCAAATTTATCATGCTAGCAATTTTTATTTTTTAAATTGCATTTGCAATACAGGTGATGGGTTCTCTTTAATGCATAAACCTGGGTATGTCACTCACCTGTGTCTCCGTCAGCATTAGAGAAGTGGCCACCTCAAAGCGCTTAGGCCTTGACAAGTATTTGTTGAGCTTGAATTGGTTCTCCAGTTCCAGCAGCTGCTGGCTAGTGAAGGCTGTACGAGGCCGTCTGCATTTCCCCATCATACCAGGCTGGGCGGAAGCTGCGGAACAAGAAATGAAAAGGAGTTACATAAATACAGTTTATTATTATTATTAATAATAATATTAATAATAATGATATTTGCACCCCCTTTCTGCAGCAGCTCCCAAGGCAGCTTTCTTTCTCAGAACTCTGCACTTCTGTGATAACATCTCATAGATTTCCCTGTACTATAGAGAGATAAGTGAAAGGAAATCCTGATGGGATAAAGACAGTAAGAAAAAGAAATGTTTTCTGGGGTTCAGACTTTGTTCTACTCCAATCCTAAAAAAGTTATGACTTTAGATGAATTGTAATGGCTGCTTATTGAATTCGTGCTTCTGTATTCACCTCTATATCCCTAGGCTGCTGATTGGATAATGAAGAAGCAGAAGATCATTGATGTGTTCATTCCTGTTACCAACTTCTGTAACTACTTTCCTATGTGTACACGTCAGATGATCCTCTCCTTATACAAAAGGTCAGGCGTGGATCTCGTTCATGGATCCGTCTTGATGCATCCATTAAGGACTGACAGAAAATGACTGCTGTACAAGTCAATAGAGAGGAGCACAGCGGGGTGCTGTTCATTCATTCTCACTTCTCCTCTTTCCATAGAACAGAATGGCGCTGTGTGTACAGTGCTTAATCATTCATCACTGTTCACTCATCACATTTTTGTGGCTAGAAAAGATCACAGAATATCACAGAAATTTTGTGCACAAAGCATTAAAGTTATAGCACACTGCTGATTTTCATAGGATGCTCAGGGCAGCATGGTGGCTCAGAGGTTAGCACTCTGGGTCCCAGGTTCAAATCACAGACAGGACACTGTCTGCATGGAGTTTGTATGTTCTCCCAGGTTTGTGTGGGGTTTCTCTGGGCACTTCAGTTCCCTCCCACATCCCAAAAAAAAAACCATGCAGTTAGGTTCACTGGCTTCCCCCAAATTGATTTTAGACTATTAATGACATATGATTATGGTGAGGACATTAGATTTTGAGCTGAGGGATAGTTAGTGACATGACTATGGACTTTGTACAGCACAGCTCAAGATGTTGGAACTATATAAATACAAGGTAATAATGATGATAGGAAGCTAATATAAGGACAGGTTCTGCTATTTCCACTTTATTCTAATGATTTTTATAACTTGATATTTTTCTATATCCATCCAGGGTGCCACAACAAACACACCACCTGTCTATAGATTCTAATTATTGACAATCCAGGTGACTGTACACACAATTTGTTATATGTTCCCGTGAGAGAGATGAGAGTTGGTAAAAGTCAGAAAAGATCTAGCAAAATATTTGTCCAATGATCACAGGCGGTAAACACAAAGGCCGAATCCTCATTTCTCCACAGCGTACTGGAACACAATGGCCGAGCTTGTGTGGCTCCTTTTTTACGCCTGTTATACTCACACCTAACAATAATATTGACACGGGCAGCAAATTTCCCTCGGCGCTGGTACTGCACTATGACCCACCCGCATGCACTGATCCAGATAACACTGTGTAAACAGTTATATAAACTGGGTGTCTATCTGTGTTTGTAGACCAATCATTAGTTATTAGGGAGCAGATAAAGACAGCTCGTCTCTATTGATTGCCGTTTATTCATTCAGTGGGGTTTGGCGCTGTGTAATCCACCACCGTCTGTTCTACTGTTGGCTCTCTCCCCTCCGGATATTCCTTATGTACATTTATATTATATATTCCTTAACCCTTTCATGACCCAAAGCCACTAAGTTTAAATTCCCATGACAATTTAAGCCTTGTTAGTCTGTGTTGGGTAAGTTGATGCTCATTCTGATAACTCAGCTAAATCATTTTGGATTGGTTATTTTTTAATGACATGGGTCATGAAGCAGGGTCATATGGGCCCATTGGAGAACTGGAAAAAAGTCCAGTGGGCCCAGTGATATTCCCAATAAATAGGGGGTCACAACACAGCCCCCCCCCCCCCTCTGGTAGGCTCCTTTTGCTTCACAAAAATATACCAATGTGCCATTTAAAGCTATTTTTTCTTGGAGACATTTTTCTCACTGATGGCTGATGGGCCCCAGCTTCCCAGTCCGACCTTGCAGTGACAGCAGCCAGGCATTGCGAATGCTGCAGCTGGAAAGTTTGTTTGTAAACAAACCTCATGTGATGGTAAAATCAAGCTAATTGGTTCCTGATTGCCCATGTGACATCAAAAGCTGGCTATAAACAAACCTCACATGATGGCCTTGATTAGCTTTTATGTTGATTACATGACTGTAAATCAAGCTAATTGGTTCCTGATTGCTCATGTGACTGGCTATAAACAAACCTCACGTGATCACCATGATTTACTTTTTTGTTGATCACATGATTGTAAACCAAGCTAATTGGTTTCTGATTGCTCATGTGACACCAGTTCCTATTTGGACTGGTAAATATACCATTGAAAAAGTTTATATTCGTTGAGGTGGCCAAAAGCGGCATTTATAACCCAGTTGTGAAAGGCACCTTTTATTGGAGTCCTGGTTTCCTATTGGTGGAAGAGGCAGCTATATTGAGGACAAATATTAAAATGAACCTTTCACAGGGCTGCATGATATAAATCTGACAGGTTACAATATACAGCAACAATATAATCAGATTTTATTATTAATAATTTTAAACAGGATTTATATAGTATCAACATATTGCGCAGCGCTGTACATTAAAAAGGGGTTGCAAATGACAGACAGATACAGACAGTGACACAGGAAGAGGAGAGGACCCTGCCCAGAAGAGCTTCCAATCTAGGAGAAGAAGATATCTCTACTTTGTGTAATCTTATGTAAGACTTTTGTTTTTAACCGTTGTCATTTCATTATTTTTTTTTGTTATTTATAGCCTAATATCCAGTAAATAACAAAAAATCCCCACGGATAGACTTACTAAAAGGGTATTTTTTTTACAATACCCATAAAAAAACTTTTTAGTTACCATATTTAGAAAATCAAGATGGCAGCTTCTATATTCCTTTTGTGACAGGTTTGTTTTCATCATATTGAATTTGTAAAATGGCCACCAGAGGGGGCACACACTCAATTCACTATGACATGATATCGGCCACATGGAAAGGGCGTTGTTTTGAATGGGTTCTCAAAAATTTGTGATGCATTAAAAAAACACTTCAATACAAATCATTAATATATGGAAATAAACATGGGAAAGAACTTCAGCAAAAAACATTTGGATTTTCCCACTGGGCGTGGTTCTGAGAAACAATATAACCGTTAAGAGTATAAAAAACAGGAAGTTATCAGCTCATTGGATGTCTTGCAGGTCAACAGCTATTTTTTGCATGTACACATATACCAGATTGCATTCCTATATATATAACAGGCCAAATAAGAGAAGTTCATTGTTAGGGTTTACATTATTATTATCCAGTATTTATATAGAACCAACATATTGCGCAGTGCTGTACAAAATCCATAGTCATGTGACTAGCTCTCCCCCAAAGGAGCTCACAATCTAATTTATCTACCATAGTCATATGTCATTACCACAGTCAAAGGTCAATTTGGAGGAAGCCGGTTAACCCAGGGGTACCATGGCTGCCATGCCACTCTATATACACACCATATACAAAGGATTTTTATATTCTGCCGGGGCATCTAGAGGTCTGAAGATAAAAGTTTTTTTCTGTACACTAAACTCATATCTGTATCTCATTCTAATCAGTAAATACATATTGCATCAGATGTGTTCATTGGAAAAACAAGACATGATGCAACCGAGCTGTGCCCTGATGTCTGACGGCCAGTGTGGCTCATATATGGGAACAGATGGGTTATTGCGGTGGTATAAGGACCGCTCTGTGTATCTAACACGTGATCACTGTGACATCGATCATTTTATAGGTGCAATACAGCCTATTTTTCTTCACAACATACGCTATCATTTTATTGCGTAGAATGATAAGCTTCGCATCCAAAGCTACAGCCGATAATGTGTTCTCTGGCTAAACACACAATAATAAAAGAGGACCTGTCAGTCTGGAGATGATTGATCAGCAGTTTTAATTAGTTTTTTTTTAATTTTTAATAAAAATTATTCTGAGAACTAGATAACAGATAAACAACTCAAAAAGTAATGCCATGGATGAAGTCAGTAAAAATATACTTATGTGCTAACAGGCTGTGTAATGTGAACGTGTGACTGTTGTAGTTATTTATTACCTTGAACAGAGATCACAATGCTTGTACAGACAATGAATGAATCTACCATTTCTGTAGAATGACAGCACCAGCTTTGGTAAGGCCTAGTCCTGTGCATAGGCTTTGCTAATTGGATTGCTCCAGTTCTGTCTCAGCAAGAGGGATGTCAGATCTCTGCAGAGTGACCACTGCTTCCACAAAGAAAGCAAAGGCCTATTTCTATGTTATTCTGAGAAGAAACAGGCTTTTTGACTGCTTTTAGAAGAAAATTAGTTCTATGGCTATGTTCACATTGGCCATGCGGTGCATTTACTGCTTCCTTGAGCCAGGGAGCTGCTACCTTTGGGGAGACTACACGTAGCTTATCCTGACGGCAGCCCCATAGAGAATGAAAAGGGGCACCAGTGAGCAGTACTAACATGTGCAGATGCTGGTTCTTTCATATCCAATACTAGAGTGCGAGTGACTGGGCGGCTGGAAAGGTGCCAACTGCCAGGAGCCACATGGGATCGCTCAATCCCAAGGTAGCCCTGAACCTGCCCTAAGACTTTGCACAGCTATTTGTTTCATCTACTTAAAGGGGTACTACTCTTGAAAAAAATCACACTTACCTTTGTTTCTGCAGAGCCCCCAATTATCTGGAGCTTTAATCAATTGGGTCCTGTGCTGTTCTGCTGTAAATGGGAAAAAAGGGTGCCGATCTCACTGCGCATGTGTGAAACAGGCATGTTTTCCCTATTGCATTGCAGGTAAAAGCCCCAAGATCGGCATGCGCAGTCGGAGCAGCCAGAAGCCTCCTAGGATGGGTGATGTGGGTAACCCAGGAGGCTCTGCGCTTCCATTCAGTCTTTACCGCCACATCAGTAAAAAAAGAAAGTGAGGGGATTCCTCCTTTTTTTTTTTTTTAAACGTGTGTTTTAAAAAGAAAAAAAAGTTAATTTTTACTTTATATTAAACGGTTATCTACATTTTGGTCATAGGTCCACTTTAAGCATGTACTTGGCTAAAAAAAAAAATTTTTCATATTAGCTTCCTTTGATTCCAAAATGAGGAACCATTACATTAAGAACGATAAAGGGGAACCAAGTTCTATTCCCTCACATGCGGTGTCAATTAGCATGTACTCCCCTTGGAACATAAAGACTGGCAGCTATGTTCATTGGCACCAGTAAATGTATTCAGAACAACGTGCAACACGAACAATGTGTGGTACTTCTAGCGTAGCCAATCAAAATGCATCTTGTACTGGCCAGATTGTAGCAAAACAAAATGTACAATTTTGATTCATCACTTTGCTTTCCCACACATGAGTTATTCTCTATATTTCCCTTTACCATAAAACGTCAATGAAAATAAAAAGCAATAAATACACATTGCATTAAACACACACATATTAAGAGGAATAATCTCAGACAAATAACAAACTGGGAACAAATAACACACGGGCTATGAGATCGCTGCAAGCACACAATGCACGCCCTGTAGATAAACTGAGGTCTGATCCATTATTCGCACTCACACACCCCGATCACAAATTTGTGGCTAGAAAGGAAGGGATCACTTTCGGTGTGTCACCAAGCTGTGAAATAAAAGTAAAGAGCTCTTTATCTGGACTAATGGGCCGTGAAAGTAAATCCTCCCTTATATCCACTTTAACAAGACTCTTAACAAAACTAGCAAATTCCCTTTCACAGGCAGAACAATGAGGACAGCTCAGAGTCCTTCCACACAATTAACCACCCTTTGTCCTCCTTCTGCCACTCTGCACCCTACAGCTCCCTGGAGGACTGTAAAATTCATGAGTACTGTGTAACGTCTATCATTGCTGTTGGTTTTCTTTTTTAATGTAATAAAGCTAATTTGAGGGTTTCTAAAGGCAAACAAGCTTCAATGATGCGAAAAGCCCAATTGAGTGGAATAGAGCCGGCCATAACAGAATGCCAACGACTTGTTTATTATAGATGTCAGCTATTCTTTAGAAATCAATGGATCCTGCTACTACATACAGCATTCAATGCACTGTCAAATGCATGTCCTTTTGTGTTGATAAGAGAAGATTCACACTTGCACATTCACCTGTGTATGGCCAGCTTAGTACAAAAGATAACACAAATGTCTACTAAAAAGGGCAAGGAGGAAAATAGAAATTAGGGAGCTCCCCAATGAGCTGTGGGAAGGTAGCCCATGACCGCCAAGGTGGCTGCCAATATCTATTACCTGCCAAGCATTCCCTTGCTGCTCCATATCTTTGCTGGCATCAGTGCTGACATTGCAACCCCATATGACCAGCTTAAGTCATCAGGGTTAAAAAGATGGTACAAGCACCTAAATATAAAGACCAGGGAATGACTAGAAATCAGATTGCCCCCAGGGATCTGTGAAGGGTAATCTGTGATTGCCAAAGGGGCAGCAAGTGACTTTCATTAAGTGTCCTCTGGCAGGTCTTTGTTGGCATTTGAGGTTGCAGTCTATTGTCCTTGCACCATGTATGACCGGCTTAAGTTACCAGAGAGGAAAAGATGGCACAAATGTTTAATTATAAAGAGAGGGTTGTACCTAGAAATCAGGGTGCTCTCCAGGGACCTGTGAAGGTAAGTATATGACTGCCAAGGGGGCTGCAAGTGTCTTTCACCAAATGTCCTTTGGCATGTCCATGTCTTTGTTGGCATCAGTGGTTGCAGTCTATTGTATTTCCTTGCACCATGAATGACCAACCTAAGTCACCATAATAGAAAAGATAGGACAAATACCTAAAAACTAAGCCATAATCAAAAATTAAAGTGCCCTCCCAGCAAGCCATGAGGAGTAGTCTGTGTGTCTGCAAGTGTCTACCATCAAGTGATCCCAAGTGGCTCCATGTCTTTGCTGGCATAGTACCTACAGACCCAGCATCTTCTTCTACCCTCTTTGTTCTCTGTCCAGTGCGAAATGCCTTATTTTTTTACAATTCATCATGTAATAAAGACAGATTTCATACCTTGTGTTTTTTGTTTTTATCCAATTTCTGGATCTAGAAAATCTTTTATAGGAACCAGTCCATTATTGGCACATATCATCCATATGGCTGTATGTTACACTGACTTGCAAACAAATGTTATTATAAATAAGGAGTTATTTGCAGTTGGATTTGGCCACCTTTGGTAATTTGTATTCAGTCTGCAGCTTTGCAGGGGTAAGTGTTACTCACTATAATTATTAAGTGCCTTCACAGCGCAATAAGACAAAGCAAGAGGAGTTTACAGCTTGTCACCGGCCTACACAAAGCCGCCACTTACGCCACAATTTATTGCTACTAGGCCCACTCGCTCCTAATTTATGGAAACGTCCTTGGGAAGCCAGCAGATGGAATTACACTGCGTTAAATGTCAGCTCTTTGGGATAGGACGGCTGCATTGATTAGGCCTCTCGGTCAGTGCTGGTGATTACCAGGACAAAGTTTTCCGACGCTGGGATCGCTGTAATAATTGATCTCACAATTTACAACACCGTAGGGATTTCAGTTTACAATGTGCTGCTGATGACAAGACACTGGCCTCTGTAAATAGGGACTCACAAAGGTTTTTCTGGACAGGTTACAGTTTTCGATTCTTTATTGCACCAACCTGTTGCACGGAGTAGAATTCTGGCTTCTGCTGGGGCTTTCCTGTGATCTGTGGCTATCTGTCCCCAGGTCCAGGCACTTTCTGTTATAGTGGTACAACTCTGCCCATGTGTCCCAGCTGTGCTCCTGCTATGTCATCATATAAAATGGGCTTCTCATGGAAACTATGGGCCTGATTTATAAAAGCTTGAATAGATTTCTTAAAAGTAATTTGCTATTTGTTAGAAATATTTGAAATCCTGAACTAGATCCATTCCAGGTTTGCAGGATCACCCAGCTTCACTGATGAAAGTGTATCCTCTCCAGCCTTGGAGAGCTTTACTAAATCAGGCGCTATGAGCTAAATTTGTGCTGATTTTGCTGATTTGTAAAAATAATAGAACGAGACTCATGCTTCCAGTCTGACTGCACAAGATTGATACAGCATGGAGGTGTCAGGCCTCTGCAGAGAGGTCCCTGCTTCCACACTACAGCACATTGGCACAGGAAATGCTTTTCAACTGTTATTGCTTTTTGAAGAAACTGGTAAACTTTGCACTCTTTTTGTTTTGGTTCACCTGGAATGCAATAACCTAGTTTGAAACTCAGCTGAGTTTTAATAAATGATCTCCCTAATCACTGTTATAAAAACAAATTATTTTCTTTTTTTGTGTAGCAGGGAACTCCAGGACAATTACTCTTTCTACCTAATTATGTGGATATAAAAATTCTGATTTGCACTTCCTGTTCTCATCTTACAAATTAACTGCTATTTCAAAGGGTGACAAATGAACTGCCATAATCCAAATCAAACAGCCTCCCAGCTTGTGTTCATTACCGGGAGATCTAAACCTGCGTCCTCAGCACACACTGAAATGACACTTAGTTCCAGTGACTGCACTCAGCAAATACATCTCTTCTTCATTATATGAGGCTGAATACACAGAGGAATACACAGGTGAAAAAGGGAAGTGCTCATCTTTTATATTTTTAGCTGTTTTTTTCACATCAGCGAATGTGAATCACAAGTTATTTTTAGGGCCCTATCTATAAAGGTAGAGATTTAGATTTCACCAATCTGTAGGAGAGCTACTGGGATCAATTTACTAATAGTTACATCGTTGTTACCAATAGTTACATTGATCTTACTCAATTAGCCAAACAAAAAGTTATATTGAATAGTAAGAATCCTCTGTTTCTTTGTAACATCCTAGTGTAAGTTCAACAGCTGAAGGCTTGCACAGGGATCATCTCCAAGTTATTTTACCAAAGTATTAAGACTTTTTTTCTACCTATCACCACCTTTTCACCATCTTTTTTTTAAAGATAAACTCTGGTCATTCTCTGGTCAGTTTAAATGACACCAATGATCTTTTTGGCTATCTGTAAGGGTGACATTCTTCCCAATGGCCAGCAATGTAAGAGGAATTCTTCCCAATGTCCATCACACTAATATACTGTGGATATAGTATTTGATAGCTGGGGTTCCCTGAAGACCTGGAAGTTATTTTAAGGCTTCCCCCATGATAAAAAGTTTGAGAAAGTCTGCTCGAAATAATTAAAACTTGCCAGGATGTAATGCTTTTTTTTGTTTAGAGGATGATAAAGGAGAAGCATTTAGCAGCCACGGTTCTGCTCTTAAACTCTCCATTTTTAGAATGTGGTGGGGCAGCAGGGTTACCAACCATCTGTATTCTTGTGGATGGTATGTATTAGGAACTACTACTTGGTTGCTTCCATAATTGTCCATGATAGGAGCAAGCATTGGTACAAAAAAGCTTTGGGTACTAGGATGCTCTACCACTACAATTGTGCTTTCCTTTTGGGCTGGGTGATCCCATGCTTAACAGTTTACGCCCAACTAAAACCTAACAAGGCAAATTGTATTTGGTGTAGTTAAGGTTGGCTAATTCAGAAGGGACAGATGATGTCCCTTCTGCAATAAAATAGGCTAGCCTGTGCCATCACAATTTTTCAAAGTACCCTCACCCCTCCAGGCTTCATAGCAGGCACTGGCATCCAAGTCCTTTTCCAGATTCTTGATTTGTGCAGCCACAATTAGGTATCTCCTGTGCATGCGTGGGAGTTTAGTTGATTCTTGGAATCTGGGGTATGCCAGGTTCATACACTAAGCTCCACATGTGCAGATCAGTGTACATTACAGAAAAGATTGTGAACATGCATGTACGTTTTTATTTTATTGCCTGTCCATCGTGCAATGAACAGCCTGCCTGCTTGCTCCATCTAAGATTGCATTTTATTCATATGATGGACCAGGGTAATGGTTGTCCTGGCCTAGTAAGTAGTGCAAAAACCATAAATATTTTTTTACCTAGGCCAAATTACCACAATGAGCAGAACAGATCCCCTACCCTCTGAAGGTCTATCCACTATTAAATTACATTATTTCAAGATTTGATTGGACTTATTTTTGGCTCAGCCTCGCCATGATTCTGCCATGTATACGTGACAGGTGTTTGTATGCAGAGGATAGAAAAACAGACCTAGCACACATATGGGGGAGAGGTTGCACAGGAATGGGTATAGTACTGCACTTTATTATTATCAGCTGTGATAAAGTGCTACCATTATCTTATCATATATATAAATCATTATTCTATGTGGGTGATTTAATGGCTTGATGATGTTATTTCTTATCACCAATGCACATGAAATACTGTCGGATCTTGCCCCCAGCTCTTTTACATGATAATGTCATATGGAAAAAAGATATTTTAGCAATTTTCAATGTAGTAGATGTGACCTGAGTATGAGATTCCTGATTATATTACAAAAGGTTATATACACAGATATGAACCTTATTATGATTGCCGATCACAGGATCAGGAAGTATGGAGGGTGCTGTGACATATAGCATTGGATAAATAATTCCAACATGCCATTCTGGGCCATACACAGTGCATTCATCCCGTGACCTGCAAAAGAATGCATTGCCTGTCCTTTATGGCACTCAAAGACTCGTTTGGCTTTTGTCTCATGACTGCTGAATCATACATCTTTATCTGTTGTTTATGGCATTTACAGATTCATTTAGAAATTATGATAAAATGCTGCCTATTCAAAGTGAAAATAGTATTACTTGTTATTTTATTATTAATAATACCTGTATATGCAGCTATAGCATGAATGAATGAATGATGCAATGAATGCAAAGCACCATAATGCACCAAACTGCTGTAAATGTTAGTGATCTGGGTAATCTGGATGTGCAATTATTACACTCATAGAAAGTTTTGTGCTTGTTGCAATTTCAAGGCAGTCTGGACTACTGTAACATCCTCCTCTCAGGTATTCCACTAACCCGACTCTCTTCTACAATCTATTATGGATGCTGCGGCCAGACTTATCCACCTTCCCACCAATTCTCTTCTGCCCCTTCTCCTTGTAGTTTTCATCATTGGCTTCCATTTCACCTTAGAATCAAATTCAAGCTCCTGTGCTTTGCCTTCAAATCCCTCAACAGCTCTTGCCCCACTTACATTTCTGACCTGGTAGAAAAATACCCCCCTAGCCGCTCTCTTTACTCCTCCAATGACTAATAATGACTTCCTCACTTTTAACCTCATCACATGCACGGCTCCAAGACTTTTCAAGTGCTGTCCCGACTGGAATGGTCTTCCTCCTCCTATTGGGCTTCTCCTACTTTCTGCACATTTAAAAGAGAACTGAAAACCTATCTTTTCATACTCACCTACCCATCTTCTTCTGTCTCTTAAAACCCCTTACTACTCATCCATCACTCCATATCCCCCCTCCTATTGTGTAATAATACTTCTCCTACCTCTTAGATTGTAAGCTCCTCTGGTCAGGGTCCTCTCCTCCTCCTGTGACACTGTCTGTATATGTCTGTTATCAGCAACTCCTATTTAATGTACAGTGCTGTGTAATATGTTGGTGCTATAAATACTGTTTATTAATAATAATAAAAATAATATTAATATTAGTATAGGATGTGTTTTTCCTGCTACAAAATGTGTATGTATGTTCCTTTTTACAGCCCTATCTTGCAAAGATGGCAACCTTATATGTTCTGCTGAAGTTTGCACCTCATTCCTATCTGCATGTACATTGGAGCTGCAAAACAACTGTGCTGCTTGTTCTTCCCCCAGTCCAAACTGTGCTGTGCAGTGACTGAAAGCATGGAGTTGCATAAATATATATCCTTTACTATATCTGCCTTGATTTCAGTGTCAATAAACAGATGAAGAATCCTCAAGGTTGATAATTTTTAGATGTAACTGTCTGCTTTTTTCCCCCTTTATCAACCTTTATTTAACATGGGGAGCAGAATGGTGGCTGCTGAATGCTTCTCCTTTATCATCCTCTAAACAAAAAAAAAGCATTACATCCTGGCAAGTTTTTAATTATTTAGAGCAAACTTACTCAAAGTTTTTTTTATCATGGGGAACCCTTGAAATAACTTTCAGGTCTTTCAGGTCTTCAGGGAACCCCTTTTATAATTACTATACCCTCAGATCACAATACATTAGCATGGTAGTCAGTGGGAAGAATTCCTCTTACATTGCTGGCCATTGGGAAGAATGTCACCCTTACAGATAGACAAAATGATCATTGGTGTCACTTACACTGATCTGAGAGGTGTAAACTGCTCATTGCTCAAGGAACCTCTGGAGGACCCCTGGTTAAGAAATACTAGTAAAGAGGGTCCTTTTATAATGTTTCCACACAACATTCACCCAGTGTTTACCCTAACCATACGCATTTATCACACAGGATTTATGTAGAATATGTTTACATTAGCTTGTTCTCATCATTCATAATTCTTCAAATAAAATCCAATGTGAAAATGTGCACGTAGTGTGGGTGTCTTCTGGGGAGGAGGGGGGATTTAAAAATAAAGTGTTTCAGTAGCTTTTTTTCTATGTTTTTTATTAAACAAATGTAATAATTATTTAATGTTTTATACATTTCTGGAGCCACTAATATTCACATTTAGCAACGTGCACATCTTATTATCAAACAGCTGCAGACTATAATATGGTATGCATGATTTATTTATTTGTGAGTATCTTGTGTAAGTGAAATTATTATTGTTTTATATATGTATATATATTTAGTAATCATCATTTAAAAGGAACATCTATATATTACAGTATACAAAACCCTTCATGTTTCTCTAAAACAAACACATCTATCATGCTGTGTCAGGTAATCAGAAGACAAATCATTCTAATGAACACATCCCAAAAGCCTGCAAATTGTCTTCAAGTGTAAGGGGTGCAGTAAAGTGATTATTGCCAACAATAAAAGCAAATTGGCTTTATAATGTATCTAAGCAATAAAGTGATACATTCACTGATCTGTCTAATGCTATTTAGGGTTTTTTACAGAATCCATATAAATATCTAAAGCTCAGTTTGTTTTAAAGAAGTCAGACCAAAAAAATAGCAAATAACTTTGAAAATTGAAGAATATATTATATTAGAGAGACAATTACCGTAACTCATTAAAGAGAAGCTTGACTTTATCCAAATAAATCCAATTATAGCATATCTAACCTAAAAAATGATTTATGAAAAATGAAAAGACCATGTTAACAAAATGTACTGAAATAGTGAAAAGGTGGACAAAAGTCATATAAAGAAGATATAAAGACAAAATGATCTCTCTCTCTCTCTCTCTCTCTCTCT
>NC_092864.1:31679503-31700499 GCF_032062135.1 Pyxicephalus adspersus
CAAAGCTGACAATTTGGGGTATTATTGTTATGTTCCCTATTTTTGGTCAATATTTGGCCAAAATGTTGATGGAAAAATACAAAACTCATATTAAGCCAATTGGCAAAAACGCCATCATTGGACTTAATAGAAAACTGAGACTGGTAAAAAATAAACCAGTGTCATCCTCTGATGGAGCCATTCATCTGATTTGGTCAGTGTATTTATACAAAAATTGTCTAAAAATCTGAATTTTATTGTCATTTTGCATGTTTTGATTTTTGTTGATTGGTCATCTGTCAAATTTAAATTTAAACCTACGTTTTGTGATTTGATTTTTTTTAACGGTAGGATCGATTGCATTTCATATCAGTTATCGAACAAGTGGATGGTACATCAAATATTAGTAGTCAATTGTAGAACTGATTTACATAGATCGTAATGGGGAATAAAAATAATATTAGGAGAAAGTCAGCTAGTGAATGCTTAGCATTTGTGGTGGGGGGTTGTGTTTTATTACCAAATAAACTTGAAATTTAATCTCTGTGCATACACAAATTTTTTCACTTTTCCCTTTTTTTGTTATTGTTTTTTTGGACATGAAAATAATTGTTCCATTCATATGCCACAAAAATAATTTTATTCTAATTAAGTTATTTACTAATTTAATTATCACTGTATCTATATTGTCACTATCAGTACTGTATAAAGTTAGTATATGTCATGGTAAAAAAAAGAAAAATCCATATAATGAATTCTGTTCCACATGTATTTATTTATTTTCGGCTCCACATTTACCTGCAGGCCAAACTGTCTAGCAAAAGTGATCATTCCAGGGATCTAGACAAACCATATGATGCTGTTGGTGGTGCTTTTAACAATTGGCTTTTGTTCATATGGTATAAATATTGCTTTCCAAAAGCAACAAACCTGTCACTGTAACTGTTTAAAAAATGTTATCAGCCTTGCATTGCATAATTTTACTGCATATCATAGTATAATCTCTGCTCTGATTTCATATCAGTAATTAAAAGAAAAGTACTGCATGCAATGTGAGACTGGATAATTTGTATCTAGTATGGTAACTTATACCTAAGATCATCATGATCATTAGGTAACTTGAACTTAAGGTTATCACTTAAGATGATTTAAAAAGGGCAGGTGTCTTACCAAAGGCAGAAAACAATTGCCCACAGGGATGTAATTATCACCCTTGTAACCTCATGGTTATGGTAGAGTCCAAAGACAGACAGGAGGGGAATGGCATTTGTTGCCTATTTTAAGGGCCCTATTACCACCTGTGTCCCTATTACCTGTCTTTCCTTGTTGTTTTGAACGCCATTGTGGCACAGGGAAGGAATGAAGACAGCACACTAGCCATAGGGCGTTGTTTGCCCACATTCAGATGGAACTACTCCCTCTTCATAGAAAATGGACAGGGCTAGGAGCCCAAGGAAGGATCAGAGAGCAACAAAGCAATAGGAAGTACATAATTGGGAAATATGTTGCCTGGGGGGAGGTTAGGTGGATGTGTAGGCACATGCATAACTATCACAGGTGCGCACAGGAGGGCGCTGCAGCAGTCCCAGCAATCCCGCTCCTACTCTAAGTCTCCTCTTTTCTTTCTTTTCTTTTTTATCTAATTTTTTGCTGTTTTGCTATAGAATCGTACTAATGCCCCTGACTGTCTAACCTCTTTCACAATGGAGCAGCACTGAGATCTTTCTCAATTCTATCCCTGATGTGGTTGACCTGGGGAGAAGGTATACAACGAATAAGTATGGTTTAAATTTCTCGTTATAGACAGGGGCATCAATTTTGCCCAATTACACAAAAATTAGAAAATCTCTGTACAAAATAAAAAAAAGCACTTCCAGCACTCATGATCGGCTTAGTAAATCCTACAAAGTCTGTTGTTCTCCTAATCTTAGTAAACCATTACCGCCTTTGTAAAAGAAGATATTTTTAACAAATCTATATTGCTGCTCCTAAAATAAACCTGGCATTGAGAACCCAGATTCTGAACACGTGTTTAAGGTCTTGCTGGAGAACAGAGCACTGGCTTGCTACACAAGTGAAGGTATTAAATCCCATAACATAGGTGATCCACTTGACTTTTGGTGCTAATTATGTTCCTGACATTCCTCTATATATAAAGGATGGAGAATGTAGAGTGTCTTCTGACCTCTTCTGCTCCCCCCTGACCTCCTCAGGGACTGGAATTAAACTGTTGACATTTGTCTGAATTGATTATCAGCTGAGGAACAAGGGCTGCTCATTGTCTGCTCCCTGGAGATCCATTAACTTTAATCAGAGATAAATTCTAGCAATGCTCAGCAACCTCCTCACACATCACAGTACAGGGGGGAACGGATTCACAGTGATTCGGAGTAATAGCTACCTGCAAAAAGATCAGTGCTTCTCAGCACCACCCGGCACTTTTCAGTAACCACCCGGCTGTTTTTGGGTGTTCACTGAAAAGTTGTGTCACAATACAGAGGCTGCCACCCACCTACAGCTTCTTGCTACTCAGGTTAAAACATTTAGATTTACTATCTCCATGTGTTCTGATCATCAATATCATCCAATGAAAGTGATGGGTAAATCCAAAATTGTAGTATTTACCAGAATATGATCAGTGAAATCTTCCACTGAGGACACTTCTTTGCACAACAACTGTCTAAAGTATAATTCCCCTTGGCATTATTATTATTATTATTATTATTAATAATATTATTATTATTATTATTAATAATAATAATAATAATAATATTAATAAACAGTATCTATATAGCGCCAACATATTACGCAGCGTTGTACATTAAATAGGGGATGCAAATGACAGACTGATACAGACACTGTCACAGGAGGAGGACAGGACCCTGTTCAGAAGAGCATGTTTCTATAATACACCTGTAATACTGGAAGGTGCGACAACACACATCACATATGTTGGTGCATGAAGTTTCTATTCATTTAAATGGCACCCCAAATGTATCTTATTATCTTATCTTATGTATCTTATTATCTTACTACAGTGACAACACATAGCAACTAAAAAGAGAGACATGGTTGACATTTCTTTGCATTTTAGAATGTTGGGCAGCCAATTCAAGCAAATGGGCTGCCATAACACAATGCATGCCAAAAAAAGAGGTAATGCTTTGCTTTGGAAAACTAACCATTCTATTCCTGGTCCTTAGATGTAGTGCATTAGTTTTATTTTATCAGGCTTTCTTTCCTTTCTTTTCACCAGGCACTACACTCAGTGACACACTTACTGCGGTGATAGTTACTACATTTTCCTCCATGTAAGTATTTTGTAGTCCAGGTATTAGCTAGGAACAGTTACAACTGAGAAGAGTACAGTGCAGGCACAGAGCATATGAAGAGATCAGCTCATAAATTAATTTCCTCCATTGATTTGAATTGAACAGATATAACAACCCACCTCCATAGGTCTATTTAAATAACCAAATAGGAAATGCTCATTGTTAGCATTTATATCCCCCTATATGAAAAACATACTTTCTATACAGGATTTTTGGATGTATCCCAATAAAGCAGCAGAGTAATTCCTTAAATGTTGTTGAATATAACCCATGTAATTGATGATAAGTATGATGACTTAATTAATTTGATAATATATCTATAATAAAAACACTCATTAAAGAATGAATCTCCCCCATGAAAAAATGCCTTGCCTTATCAATTTCCATTTTACCCAAATAATGATTAAAATGATTTTGAATCAATTTGAAAGGATCACAAATCTTTGTGTATGGTTAGCATTAGATGTATCAATGACTATGCTATTTGGGTCTTTCCAAACTCTCCATTCAGTTTGCTGCAATTCAAGAAAGCGTATTACGTATTTGTAACACAAGTGGATGGAAAGGTATAGGGCAGATTGTAACACGTGTGTTAAGGTTTTTTCTTGGCAACTTGATCTTTCTTTTGAAAAATGGTGCCAGCAGACTATATTTATGCTCAGTGTAGTGTATATGGACAACTTCTGAACCTTAGTTGATCCTGCTGGGATTGAATTTCCCAAGTGAGTGCTATAGTGATCCTTAATTGTAACGGCTTTGCCCCCCCACCTAACTCCATAGGCACAAGTTTGACAAGCAGGAGTACCCCTTGAAGCTGCTTGATATACATGCTCAGAGGTACCAGTGCTTGGCAATACAATAATGTCTTTGTAGCCATCATCAACCACCCCCACCCCCCAACCCAACAACACCCTGTGGTACTTACAGTGCAGTTCTGGTCCCCGATGTAGCAGCAGTCCAGCCCTCAGCCAGTGCTCTAAGGGCATTGAGGCAGCCTTGATGTGCTCTGCCCCTGGGGTAGGAACCCCTGTGAAGCCACTGTAAGGAAAGTGGGGGTGCCCAGTGCCCAAGGTGGGCAAGTGGTAGATCGGAGTTGGGTATAGGCCATGCAGGGGCAAGTAACTAGTCTTGGGGTACATTTGTGATAAAGGGGTTGAGGGAGTCACTGCAGTCTCTCTGCCCTGGTGAGATAACACCCGGGGGCGCTCTTCTGCCAAGAGGGCATCAATTCTGAACTTGTGGGAATTGTCCATTCCTTTCTGCATAGCTGGAGGAAGGAGGCTGGTGGTCCTGATGAGAACTTGGCAGGTAGCTTGGCAGGTAATCTTTGGCTTGCTGCTAAGCTGTGGCAACTATTGCAGGTGGTAACACATTTCTGCAGGATACAGGTGCAGAGGTAAGTGTAGAATTTTAGCTTGATCCCAGTTTAGGACTAGTTCTTAAACATCAGCATCAACCTTACTTGTATTTCTATAGTCAGCTGTGCACTGTGCCTGATCCTTGCTGGTCACTTCTCTGCTTGTTCTGCTGGTGTGTCAGCTTCTTTCATCTACTTTCCAAGTCCTGGACTCAGCTCCCAGCTTCTGATTGGTTCTCAGGGAGCCCCCCCCCCCCCTGCTTTCCTAGTAAGTGTAAGTGTGACAGTTCACTAATGAGCTAATTAGCCTCTCATTTAAAGCCCCTCCTCCCACAAAGTCATTTACATATTTATTTCCTTCTGTGTCTGCTAAGTAATGCGCCATGAAAGGAGGTTGTGTCAGCAGGAAGGGAGGTCACAGCAGCAGGGAGCTGCAACACAAAAACTCTTTCATGGTAATAGATTGCATTGAACTTCTCACCTCTCCCTTCCCAGAGAATGTGAGGAGGCAAGGCTATGCCAACCTGGAGCTGGACACATGTTGTACAACTGCTCAATGTGCATTTCCCTGGGAGATATGCTGGGACTTGTAGTTCCACAGTAGCTGGCTGGGAAGAACTTGTAAGATCAAGTCCTCAAACTAAATGCCCATTTCTTTCTTTCTTTCTTTCTTTCTTTCTTTCTTGCTCATATTTGAATTCACTTTATGATAATTTGACACTGATGAATGATATACCAAGCTGGCTCTGTAAACATCACTTATATCATATCCTGTTTATGGAGTTTGCATTATATATATTTGTCAACAGTAAAATGTTTTTTTTCCCCCATATACATTTTAATTTGTCTGAAAACAATTTTGGGATTCGTTCAAAAAGAATTGTTGTTGGTTTATCTTTTCTCTTCTAATCTTGATATCAATTTTTAATCAGCTTTATATCCAATAATTTCTGTGTAACCATTCTATAATTTTTTTTTTAAATAATTTCACATTTTTTGTCTGTCTGGGTAACTAAATATTTTTTTTTCATAACCATCTTTGTCTAGGTGGCAACAAATAGATAAAATCAGGCTACACAATATTAAATCAGAATTAACAATATCATATGCGCAATCTATTTATCTATCTATTTGTTACTATATTTATATTATTTATTATTTTACTTTCTTATGTCTATTTTTCTATCTATGTATCTGTTATCTGATCTTTATTTTTATATTACTTTATTTTATTACCATATTACTATCTATCTGACTATCTATCTATCTATCTATCTACCTATCTATCTATTTGTTACTATTTATTATTTTACTTTGTTATGTCTGTTTCTCTATCTATGTATCTGTTATTTGATCTTCATTTTTTTATTTCATACTGTATTATTATCTATCACTATATTTATTATATTTTATTGCCTATTACTTTACTTTGATTTTCTTTTTTCATTCTTACTTTATCACTATATTTATATTGCATATTTCACTCTTTCTCTTTATCTATCCATTTTATCTTTCTTTGTAGCTACAGATATAGTTGCACAATATACAACCAAAAGCAGCAAGATAATTGATCTAGAGTACACACTATATTTATATGTATTTGATATTCTATGTCCCCTTATGATTTCCAGTACAGTTTATATGTTAGTTTTGCTTTTGTTATTTTTTCATATCCTTTTATAGCCTCAATTAACCACCTGATATTATTCTTTCATAACATTATCAGAGCAGAAATGAACATATTGATCTCTGTTTATTAAGTCCCCCTTTTTTTCCTCTCTGGGTCCAATGTGACATCGGTTACTGGGAAATTGCAACCTTTAGTAAATGATCTTTTAATGGTTTTATGGTGCTGTGGATAAGGCCTGCAGCTGGTAAACCCAGAACCTGTGTCAGTGAAATCTTTGATTGGAGATGTGAGGGATAATCTCCACATTTATGACACAAAGAATACATTGTTGGTGTGCAGGTGACTTGTCATATCCTGATATGACTTCATAGAGCCGCCACCCTTCTCCCCTCTTATCTGACCATAGTCATTAAACGGTTTCTTTATAACCTTGGAAATATAAACAGTTCATCCAGGCAGATTAAACACCTCTCCAAAACTAATTAGCTGTCATTACAATTTACCACCGATTACAGATCAATTCCTCTTTATAGTAACACAGCCTTGAAGAAGATGGTTCTACCGATACTGTCCATAGCAGATAACACTGACAGCAATGAGAGACACAAGGGTAAAATTATATTTATTATATATAGAGAGTATACAGCTCTGTCATTCATTCCTATGGCGGGAGGGGCAGAATTTGACTCAGCTTCCTTATTGCAGCTATTGAAGAAGTGTATATATATTTATTTATATTTATATATATAAAATATATAATTAAAGCAAAGAGTAAATTTTCTTTGTTTGGATTGGATATTACATTGTTATTTACTACAAAAATGAAATGAAAAAATTATTAATTGAAATGTAAATGACAGAAAATGAATTGTCTAATAAATAGTGCAACAATACAACTTGTTATTTTGGCATACAATAAAATTAGGTAAAACAAAATAAAAAAGGAAGATGCAGAACAAAAAAACATTCAGGAAAAATGTAAAACACTTCAACCAACAATATTTTGCTTGGATGTTGCCTTTTTACTTATCCTGATCTGATAGAGGAGTAAAACATGTTCACTTCTTTTTAAGGGGATTTAAAAAAAATGCAATAACAAAAAATAAAATTAAGAAATTCCTAGTGGCAAAGCAAATGTAAAAACTAAGATTTTGTTTACTTTGATTGGATGGCTCTGCTTTACTATATTTACTAAGCTAGGTGAATATTCATTTTATAAAAAAACATTAATTTAGCTTATCGAAGGCCCAGTTTGAGATGACTTAATTTAAATGATAATCATTTAATTTTGTGCAGTATAATCCTTTTTTACACACTGAAAGTTGAAAATAAACAAAAAATCCACACATTTTGCTGGAATTTCAGCGAAGTTACATTTTCCATTTCCACTTGTGCTGTAAATACGTCATCAACAAAAGATGTTATAGTTTCTTTTTATTTTTTCCAATTTTTGGGTTTTTCAAGAAAATATATCAGTCCTAATAATATATTACTGACAACTTCTATAGCACATATAGAGTAATAGCAAATGGATGTAATTATATTACACTGCAATGCTTAATATTAGACCATCATAATCTTTCTTCTTTGCTGGTCTGAATATTATTCAATGTTAATTGTTAACAGAAATATTAAATAATGGTATCGTTCTTTTTTTTTTGTAAAGTGAGGGATCTTCCTCTTCCCAATTAAGATTTTTTTTTTGTTTTTTTGTAGCAGTACAGCTGTTAAGCTTAGCACAGATGGCTAATATTTGATGTGTGAAACAATTGTTAGAGTTGCATCAGCTGACAATTTTAGGAAAGATTGCTGTACAGATGCAGGTCACCTGTGCTGTTCTATGGAAAGGTGGGAAGTGGGTAATGGGATACCATATTGCAGGGATTGCAATAGTTTCCACTGGCATTCAATATTTTTGTTATCAAGTTTTTAACATTAACTTTAAGTTGATCACCCCTTAGATCAATTTGGTCATGCCCCACAACACCCCAGCCCAATTCCCTTCTAGGTATGGTGACCATGTGACAACTCAACCCCATCCCTTTCCAGATATGGTGACCATGTGATACCCTCAACGACATCCCTTTCCAGGTATGCTGACCATGTGACCCCCCCAAACACATCCTTTTTTCAGGTATGGTGACCATGCGACACCCCAACTACATCCCTTTCCAGATATGGTGACCATGTGACACCCCAACCACATCCCTTTCCAGGTATGGTGACCATGTGACACCCCAACCAAATCCCCTTCCAGGTATGGTGACACCCCAACCCCATCCCCTTTCCATGTATGATGACCATGTGACACTCCAACCCCATCCCTTTCCAGGTATGATGACCATGTGACACTCCAACCCCATCCCTTTCCAGGTATGATGACCATGTTTGTGGACTACAGATGTCTATCCTGCATTTGTGTTACCTGTACTATACAAGCTCTGACTGGCTAAAAGTCATATTTTTGCATATATTGTTAGCCAATTGTTATTTATACATTCCACAGTAATGGATTTATAGTAGCTTGCGCACACATTGTAACCGTAAGGAGTGAGCTGGATAAACATATTAGAATTCATATTAGGATTCCTGGGAAAATGACATTATGGTGTAATGACACAGTACAGGAGGAATGTCACGTATCGCGTATCAGACCATAAAAAGGAAATACTAGGTAAATACAGAGAAATAAAATAAACATTGCTGAGGTTATTAGTTATTATGCAGAAATGCAGTAAATGTAAAGTTGCAAATAAATTCCAATATAGTGTACAAAAATGTATGTGTATTATATCTGGTTCAGATGGACTGTTGTACAGTGGTGTGCTAATTGTGCTGTTAGGTCCTTGGACCAGCCTTTATAGCACTACAGAACCATGGACCGAACTACGACCCTCAGCAGGGGACCAGACATCTGACACACCCTGGAATCCTTTGAATGCAGACAATTCCTTGGTAGCAGCAGGGAGCCAATATAGTTGGTACAGGACAAGTAGTAATTGACTTTCCCAAGCTCTTTTAATTTTTGGAAGCTGAATATATAGTCAACCATGTTACAATATAGAAGAATATTTGCCTTGTCCCCACCCTTGTTGGTTCACCATTTCTCTTCTGGGTTGAATGACTATCAGCAATATCCAGCTCACTTTCTGTGAGCCCAGACTGTCAGAGACTTGGTTATGTCACTATTCTGGTCTAGACTTACAGTACAATATTGCAGAGAGCAGAGCTGACATAATGTCAACACTGCTTTTGCAACAATTACCCATTGCTATAACATGAAAAGAGAACCCGGAATATCACAAGATTATCCGTAAGACTACTAAATTGAAGATATGGTGTGGATCACCATGTTCTTGCTCGATAAAAAAAAAAGTTTTTTTATTGCAAAACAAAACAGATGTTCAGTTTGCAAAACGGAGCTGAACATCAGACAAGGATGCGTATTTCTATTTGGCTTTTCTTGTAAGCCAGCAGCAGTTTACACCCTGCCTTGTAAGAGAGCCAGAAGGGTGGAAACACTGGACATGACAAGTCTCCAGCCCAATGAGCTCAGTTTAGAAATGTGGCTTTAAAAGGGTCCTGAGTGAAAAGTAGGAACAAGCCTGAAAGGACAAAGAAGGGAATTACAGAGTGAGGGGCATCTCTAGAGAAGTCTTGGAGCTGTGCAGGGGAAGAGGTTATGAGTGAGGAAGTCGTTAGTAGGTCATTGAAGGAGCAGAGAGGGTGCCATGCCTGGTAGAAGAGCTAGAAGTGTGGTAAGAATGGATCAGACAAGGTCACCATCCCATGCATTTTACTGGAGTACGAGCTTAGGGAAAGAGGGCTTCATTTGGGATAGGCATAGCAGAGTGGAAGGATTACAAAAAAGTATTTGCCCGTTTTACTGGAAGCAAAAGGCTTGTTATAGATGACCCCATTGATGTGTGACCAATCTTTTTTTTCTTAATGATTAGTGTGGGCGCATGGACAAACTCTGGATCTGCTTGTACAGGTTTTCAGGAGAACCGGCACAGGGCTTGTGGAGAAATGAAACACTTGACTCTGCTGTACGACATATCTGCCAGCTTGACCCTTTCACTAAAATAGAAATGACCTGAGACTTTAATCCTATCGTCATTTAAATCTGCCTTCCACACTCCTCTTGAGTCTTACACAGTTGTACAGACTCCTCTGTTTTGCTGAAATTGCTTACTCTGATGCACACTGTGAGCTTCTCATAATGTACATTGGAATCTGCAACAAGTCAGATAGATCCCATGGCAGTACATGCATTTTATAATGTGGTAATACAATGCACAGGTGCAAAATCAGCCTAAGGACTAGAATGTATGCATGTATGTATGTATGCAATACATTTTCCTTTTTGGGGTTTAATACACTTTATTCATTGTCTCTGACACCTGGGCTGCACTTGATGTACTCTCAATTTTTAGAAACTTTTGATTCACACTTCTCAGAATTTAGAAAGAATTTAAAATAATCAGTATTTTTAATAAAATTAGAATTTGGGACAGAAACCATTGCTATAAAAGTTCCTTCTAAAAACAATTAACTTTGAAATCATATAAGTTTTATTGTGAATTTTTTCTGTAGGTGGAAAGCAAACAAATATTTCAACTTTTGTCCATCTGTAGGACAATGAGTGGTTACCAAGGTCTCGGAACACCTGATTTCTGTATGTATATAAAGAATGTCTTGCGGGAATTACAAAGCTTGTCCTCTCCACGCCCCATCCCCTCCCTCTAAGGGCTCTTTTAAATGTGTGAAAAGTAGGAACAAGCCTAGGAGGCTGGAGAAGGGAATTACAGAGAGTGGGGCAGCTCCAGAGCAGTCTTGGAGCCATGCATGTAAAGAGTGAGGTAGTTATGAGTGAGGAAGTCATTAGTAGGTCATTGAAGGATTAGGGAGAGTGGTTAGGAATTTATTTATGTATCAGGTCAAAAATGTAGGTGGGACAGAAGCTGCCCAGTGTTTTAAAAGCAAAGCACAGTTGCTTGAATTTGATTCTGAGATAGAATGGAAGCCAGTGTAGCAAATTGCAAAGAGGAGCCACAGAGGAGTGGAAGGAAAGATGAGATCTCATTTCTGGCTGTAGAATTCATGATAGATTGTAGAGAGGACAGAGTTGAGTTAGTAGGATGCCAGACAGAAGGATGTTATAGTAGTCTATGCAAAAGATGATCGTGTACCAGGAGTTTGGTGGTCTCTGGGGACAGGACGGGGCATTTTGGAGATGTTACGTAGATGGAAGTGGCACGACCTGGAGATGTTCTGAATGTGGGGAGTGAAGGACAGGGCAGCTGGAGTTCTGCTGTTTTTTCATTATTATGTAATGTGATCATTTAGATGCAGTGCCTGAGCAGGATTGTGTAACCAAACAACACATGGTCCTACAGTAACCAGTTAAAATGTGTGCTTTCTATCACATCACCTGAGTTCACCAAGTTCATAGTGTGATTACACCTGTATGTGGGAGACAATTTATTGCTGTGACTTACAGACATCAGACAGAACTCCTTGAACTGTGCAGGCTTAGGTGCACTATCAGGTAGATATGAGGAGCTGACAATGTATGGGTCATTTTTTTTTTTTACACAACATTGTCACGGTTCATTGGAAATTCAACAGCATCTACCAAGTTTATCTAACTCCAACTTCTGCCCTAGCATCACATAAGACTTGACACCTCCCTGACACCAAGTTTTAGTTCTTATGGGGAACATCTGAAAATGATTGTTGTTCCTTAGCAGAAACATTTGTATTGAATTCCTTTTGAGAAATACAAGTATATTCCTTGTGCTTAGACTCTTCTGTGCTTTGGGCATCACCTCATATGGGGTGACATTTGGTGATGAGCTGCTCACTATTCTCTGTGCTGTAGAGGAAGCTGTACCTGAAGTTTTGCAGTGCAGTGACCTCCCCACTTCTGCTGCTTCTTTTCTTCTCATTTATTCTGTGGATCTTTAGTTCATCCATCCTCCCTGCCCCTTCTGCATCCTGCTCCATTTTGCATCCTTTTCTACTCCACCTTCCACCCATTCTACCATCTTCAAGCCATTCTGCCTGCCCCATCGTCAGTCCATCTTGTCTGCTGCATCTTGGGAATGCAAAAGTGTGATGCTGCTTAGAAGGAGGTAAAATCTGTCAATTGAAGGTTCAGTGCATTTGTAAAAATTCTTAATCTCATCCTGAATGCCAGTAGAATGCATCAGAAAGCACATCACATTTATCCATCTACATGGGCTCTTTGTTATAAGCACTGCATCCTGCATCCGTATAGGTGTCCACATCAAAACGGGAAGTCCCAGTGCACTAAATCTAAGGGATCCCACAGTGCATAAAAATGAATACCTGTTGTTTGACCGAATCCTTTGTTCAGAACTTTAGTAGAGGCAATGGGCCAGTAAGGCTACATTCAGACCCATGGCAGGAACAACTGGGGCTCCTGGTGGCTGACACCTTATCATCCTGTCAGCTCCCCAAAACACTGCACTGGTTTTTTAATAAACAGCACTTGCACATTTTATAGCAGGCAGCCATAAGAAGTACTGAACTGGTCATAGGTGTCCCCTTCCTTCTCTATGAGCAGCTGCAAATTATATACTACATGTAGAGTTTTACCCAAAGAAATGGTTTAGTTGCATCAACAGTAACCATATAGCAACCTCACCACTCTGAACATAGCTGGAGATTGTGGGGAAACTTGGTAAAAAACATAGGTACAAATAATCATTTACAAAGTGTATTGATATATACATTGATAATTGTTTTCAAATATATGTTTTAAAAAAAGTATACAGGTTTTATTTGTTAATAAAAAAAAACTTTTTACACACTTTAGAGGGCATATAATAGACTGGAACACCACAACATGGTGCGTAAGATCTTTAGATTCACTTTCCTATATCTTTATACTATTGAATATTTTTAGGTGAATAAGATAACCAGAAATTGTACTTGCAGACATATCGTTCAGGGACTGAAGATAAATATGTGTAAGTCACCAGATAAAGTGTCTGTCAGATAAAGTTAGAATTAGTCTATGAACTGGATGAACCCAATTCTCCCTACGGGGCTGTGAAGGAGTAAAAATGTATTTACTAATAAATGTAGAGAGATAAGTGTTACTGTTTTCTAAAGTCCACTATGCTATCCATATTTCTTTATTTTACAGAATTTACATTCAAGATTGAATGTTTCTAATGGTCCAGGGTTCATTTTCAGCATAGTGTATTGACTATGGTTTCCCCGGTGCTTTGGAATTGTTCTGAATTTAGGATCCAGGTCCAGACATCACCAAAACCACTCACCAGTTTACCAAATGATTAGTGCAGATATAAAAGTGCCAATAGCTATAGTCCAAATTAAAATGGTCCACTTTGAGCTGCAAAGCTGTTGCTTAGCTTCAGTGTCATTTTAGCTTTGTATTACATGCAGCAACAAGGCTGCATCGCCACCAACACAGCTCCAGCTCCTTCAGCAACACTGTTCTTGCTTTACAGGTCCAGCCCTGCTCCAGATTTAGCAACACAGCTCAAGTTCTAACAAAACCTCTCCAACTTTGCACCATCTCTAGCAATACAGCGCCAGGCCTTCCCAATCAGCACATCTCTAGCTCATCCCCGGCTCCATCTCTGTCCACACAGCTTTGCCCCAATTCTAGAAACACAATTCAAGCTCTACAGTTCTAGCAACAGCTGGAGGAACACAACTCCAGATGAGTTTCAGCATCTATAACACAACTTCAAACTGCTCCAGCTTTAGTGACACAACTCCAGATCTGCTCCATCAACAGCGCTTCACTTCTAGCAACACAACCCCAGAATTACATCTGTAAATTTAACAACACAACTCTGGATATGTTCAGTACAGGAATAAATTATTATTCTTTTCTAGAGCTGCCCCCACTCTCTGGAATGGTCTTCCTCATTCCATTCAGCTTGCTCCTCCTTTCCGCTCATTTAAAAAAGCACTCAATACCTCATCTATTTATTTTCTTCTGTCTTTTGAAACCGTCACTACTTCCCACCACTCCATATCCCCCCTCCTATTGTGTGTTACTACCCCCACCTCCTGGATTGTAAGCTCTATGGGGCAGGGTCCTCTCCTCTTGTATCACTGTCTGTATTTGTCTGCCATTTGCAACCCCTATTTCATGTACATTGTTATGTAATATGTTGGCACTATATAAATCCTGTTTAATATTATATTCCAATGGGTAATACGTTTAAGAGGCTAAAATTAAAACCTTTGTGGCTCACAGCTGATGTTAAAAAAGCAATAAGGAACAAGAAATGGGAATTCCAAAAATATAAAAATGAAGGATCACCTTCATTGTTTGAAAAATATAAAGAATATAACAAAAGATGTAAAAAGTAGATAAAATGTGCAAAACTTCAAAATGAAAGACTGATTGCAAAGGAAAGTAAGGCAAACTCCCAAATTTTTTAAAAATATATTATGAGCAAAAAGATCACTTTTTTTAGCTCTGTGTACACAAAGGAAAATGGCAGAGCTCAAGTCCAAATTCATAATAGCAATGTCAATGCCTTAAATGAGTCACAATGGCTCAGAATTAATATGATTGGGAAACAGCTGGAAAAAATTAGGGCTGACAAAGCACCAGGACCTGATGGCTTACATCCACATGTCCTCAAAGAGCTGAGCTCAGTTATTTCAAAGCCATTATTTCTAATTTTTAGAGACTCTTTAGTCACCGGCAAGGTACCGATGGATTGGCGTAAGGCCAATGTGGTTACTATCTTCAAAAAGGGAGCAAAGTCATTACCAGGTAACTACAGACTGGTTAGGTTAACATCCATAGTTGGAAAGGTCCTAGAGAGTTTGATAAAGAACCACATAGAGGAGTTTCTGCTAGAAAATAATAATTATTGATTAAATTAAGTGATAGTCAGCATGGCTTCAAGAAAGACGGAAGTTGTCAAACAAATTTACTGTCTTTGTATGAGGAAGTAAGTAAACAGGTAGACAGTGGAGTAGCAGTTGATGCAATGTACTTGGACTTTGCAAAAACATTTGATACTGTACCCCACAGACGGTAGGTATGCAAGTTAGGGTCAATAGGTTTAGAAAAGTCAATCTGTAAATTTGATAGAGAACTCGCTTAAAGATCGCATCCAGAGAGTTGTAATTAATGATTCATACCCTGAATGGTCTAAGGGTATTAGTGGGGTACCCCGGGGTTCAGTGTTGGGACCCTTACTGTTTAACATCTTTATAAATAATATAGAGCAGTGTTAGCCAACCTTTTCAGTTCTGTGGACCACTAAAATAACCGGATCCTGACTGCGAATGTGCGGGGAGGTGGGTGTCACTCAAAGGGGGAGAAACTTCCCCCATAGTGACATCATGAATACATAACCCCGCCTACTCTCCCATTGCAGTTCGGAGCCTGCAATGGGAGAGTGGCCAGGATGTGTCCAGAGACACAACCCCCCCACTTCCCTGAGCCAGGTACTTGTATGGTGGACATGGTCTGCTGCTCTGGCCGCTGCATCCCCCCAGCGGGGTCCCTCTCCTGACCCTGTTTGGGGGTGCACTGACCAGAACTGTGGACCCCCAAAATTTTCTCGCGGACCACTAGTTGGCGACTGCTGATTTAGAGTTTGGAATTAAAAGTACCATTTCTGTGTTTGCAGATGACACCAAACTATGTAATGGAATTAAGTCCATACAGGATGTCTATAATCTACAAGCAGACCTAGATGTACTGTTTGATTGGGCAGCCAAGTGGCAAATGACATTTAATATAGATAAATGTAAAGTTATGCACTTGGGGGCTAACAACATGCATGTTTCATACTGTCTAGGGGGAATACATTTGGGGAGTCAAAAATGGAAAAGGATCTAGGGGTTCTGGTAGATTTTAGACTTAATAACAGCATGCAATGCCAAGCTGCAATATCTAAAGCTAGCAAAGTACTTTCTTGTATTAAAAAAGGAATAGACTGTAGAGATGGAGACATAATCCTCCCCTGTACAAAGCATTGGTCAGACCACATCTGGAATATGCAGTCCAGTTTTGGGCACCAGTTCACAAAAAACACATTGTGGAATTGGAGAGAGTGCAGAAAAGGGCAACTAAACTAATAAATGGAATGGAAGAAGTAAGCTATGAGGAGAGATTAGCTGAAGTGAATCTATTCTCCCTTGGGAAGAGACGTTTAAGGGGGGATATGATCACTCTCTTCCCCATTATTCACTTTGAGATCATTACAAAGAACATGAGGGCACTCTTTGCGTCTGGAGGAAAAGAAGTTTAAGCTCCGGATAAGGCGAGGATTCTTCACTGTAAGGTCTGTGAAAATGTGGAGTCGGCTCCCTCAGGAAGTAGTTTCAGCAACTATTATAGATTGCTTTAAGAAAAAGCTGGATGTTTTTCTAGAAGCACAGAATACAACTGGGTAATAAGGCTTTACAGTAAAAATAACAGAGACTGTTGATCCAGGGATGATCCGATTGCCTCATGGACCGTTGAAGCAAATTGTACCAGGGTTTTTTTGCCTTCCTCCAGACCAACTATGTCTTATAGGGTTTTGTATCTGGGATATGTTTATTTCCTAGTGCTTGAACTTCATGGACTTATGTCTTTTTTCAACCTAACCTGCTATGTAAGTATGTAATAATAATATTAATAATAACAAAAAAGAATATTTTGATACTGGGGACCAAAATGTAAATTAAAACATCATCCATGTTTTAATAAAAAAATTTAAATTAACAAATTAAATAAATCACCGCAATACAGATTTTGATAAAAGTCTAGCTTTAGAACCTCTGCTGAGTTTCTGCTCTAGGAACGCAGCTATAGCAAAACAGAATCAGATCTAATAACACAACTCCTGCACTGCTTTACCTCCACAATATAACTAGTTTTGCTCCAGCTCTAGCAAGACAGGTCATGCAACACAGCTCCTTTTTTGCATCAGCAACCCAATCCCAGCTCTGCACCAGCTCCATTAGTAAGGCTCTAAGCAGCTGAAATGCCAGGGTTCTGTGGGGTTCCTTCAGAGTTTGCTAGGTGTTCTCTAAGCCATGAGCAGTGTATGCCTGTCAGCTCATTTTAAGTGACACCAATAATCTGGAAGGGTGACATTCTTCCCAATGGCTAGCGATGTAAGAGAAATTCTTCCTACTGACCATCACACTAATATACTGTGAGCTGTGGGTAAAGGTATTATAGAAGGGGCTCCCTGAAGACCTGAAAGTTATGTCAAGTGTTCACCCATTTTGAAAAAGGTTGCAAAAGGCTTCTCTATCAACACAACTTTGGCTCTGCTCCAGTAACACAGTTACAAATTGTGGAGAAGAAGGGTGCACAAAGACAATTGAACACATTGTCAATTAACAGCACTAAGCTTTTACCTTGTTTCATTTTGCTCTATTTGGTGACATTGGTAAATTAATATATTGCTGGTTTTGTAACATATTGTTCCATAGAGGAAGTTAGAAAGTTGATTTCAGAGTACAGGACGATATCATCCCTGAACTATCACATTGCCATCATCACTCATTATAGCTGGTTAATGAGCTCCAAGAGACTGATAAAGCAGCAATTTGTCACCTGAGCCTTTATTCCCCCACCTCTCACCTGGATTCCTAGCTTTGCAACAACACAAATTAAAAATCCGTCTGTGAGTTCCCAGGCCTGCTGATAAGGCTTCATTACTCTGACTGATAACTCCAGGTCCCCCAGGGAGGCTCTGACTGGTCAAGGTAACATGTGGACTACAGGACCACTTTTAGAGATGTGAACTGCAATATGATTCACAGCTAATATGTCATACGGAATTTCCTTATTTTCCAACCAAGCGAGAGCTTGGGTGCAAAACTGATTATAATGTTACCACATGGTGTCTAAGTGAGTCCCCCCATTGCCTTGTGGTGCTGGGGTTCTTGGTCTGATTTCCAGCACGTCTAAAGGGTTTATCTCCAAGGGTTCTCCCTCCACAAGCCAAATCATTGGTAAGTTAGTTGGCTTCTGATCTATCTTTCTGTTCCCAGTTAGTGTTAGATTCCCAATTTACAGCCATTGGCATGGCTCTCATTGGTTTGGGCTTTTGTGTGTGGAAGCAGTGCTCTCTCTGCAGAGGTCTGATATGCAGCCAGCTCTCCAATCATCAGGAAGCATCAGAGGTATAAGTCTGACTAAGCAGTGGGCTTGCTGGACCTCTACAGAAAGACCATTTTTTAAATACAAAGAACAAGGGACTTTCTATGCTTCAGGAAAGGGATCTCTGCAAAATATGTTTGAATGTATTGTTTCTATACAAAAAAGAGATGAAGAAATTTGATCAATCTCATGCTTCTTGGTCATGTTTAGGTAAACTGACCATTCCATAGCTATAAATGGAATATTTAGGTGTTGTCCTATTCATAGGATAAATGCAGAACAATCATTGGGTAAATACAAACAACTTATATGGTTGTATACAGAACGTCCACATACAGTCCATAATGAAATACTGTTCCTCCATGACAGCAGCAAGCAGAGAGGAGCCACGCTTTAACTCCGTGCTGTTGACTGTAGTTAATCATTACTCCTTTGGCAATAAAAGGTGATTATCTTGCTAATGGTGGCCATTAATTTAAAAACCAAGGTCTAGGCATCATACATTGAGTTCATCCATCAGCAGAACATGAGAAGCATTCTGTCTAGTACATGGGTACCTCACTGTGACCTCATCCTCTGAACCCCATCTGTGCAGACAGGAAATGTCACACTGAACCAGTAACCCTAAAAATATAAAAGTTACACCCTGCTTAACAAGTGTCTAACAACCACCAAAGCTTAAAGAGAAAAAAATGCTGCCACCAAAAAGAAGATGTTTTTATTCTTCAAATATACTGGCCCGGTTTACATGGACATATAGGTTATTTATATGAATAAATATTAGGCTGCCCAGAAAATGATAATGCAAATATATTATTAATATAATGATCTGAGGTGCTATCCCTATAAAGTGTATCTTCCATGTGATAAAATATAAAGTACAATTAAGGGCAATACTGCAAATCACTGGATAAAAGATATAAATAAATAATTATCTATAGCATGTAAACAATTGACTTTCTAAAACATCACAGATATAATTTTTTAAATATAAAAGTCTGTAGTGTAAAACATTTAGTTGTAGTGATAACTCATTCATACACAGGCCTCATAGGGTCCCGCCACAGCATTTCGGGTATAGATCGGGAATTTGACTGAACCATTGCAAAACCTCATTAATTGGAAGTGCCAAGGTCCTGCAGTTGCAAAACTTTCCCAAATCATCACCCCTCCACCTCCCTGCTTGGCAGTTGACTTAAGGTTTTGGTGCTTGGTTTTTGCCAAAATGTTATGATGGCCAAACATCTCCACCATGGTCCCTTCTGTCCTTAGGACCTTGTTCTAAAAAGCTGGTGGTTTGTTCAGATGCAGCTTTGGGAACCTAACCCGTGCTGCCATGTTTTTTTTTTTAGAGAGAAGAAGCTTTTTCCTGGCTACCCCTCCAAACAAGCCATACGTGTTCAGTCTTTTTCCAATTGTACTGACATGGATGAGATGGAGCTCTTGGTGGTTTCTCCAATCTCTCTGAACATTGCACAGTCTGACCGTGAATTTGCTGGGACGTCTACTCCCGGGACGATTGGCAAAGTTTCAAATGTTTTCCACTTGCATTTTTTTTTTCTCGCTATAGAACGATGGACTTCAGAATGTTTGAAATTTCTCTTATATTCTTTTCTAGATCAATGAGCAGCAACTATTAGTTCTCAAAGATCATTGCTGACGTCTTTTCTCCTTGGCAATATGTTAAAACACAATCATGAAGTCTTTTGAGTTGTTCAACTATACTGGAAGGCAGCCAGGGGTCACATCTCACATTTCAATACATTATGTTGGCATTCCAATGGATTCACGTAGAACCCCTATTGCAGAGGCACTTGGATAAGTGTGTGTGATTTTCACATATATTTACATATGTGTGCAACTTCTTTGACACAAAGAGTTTTAACTGGCATCACTCTGATCTTGCTGGATCTGAAGTCTTTACAGGGCCCAGAGCTGTGAGTGGCAGGCTAATCAGTAGATTGGTTGGCTGTAGGGGGGAAAAGGGAGCGCCGCTTACGACTCATTAAAGTGATGAACTGGTTAGGGCTCATGTTTATTTAGTGGATATTTTTAATCCATTGATGACACCCTTTTAAACTCTTTGCAAGGTCAATCACGCAGCTACTTAACTGTTCAATGTTAATGGTTTGGAATATTATGAGTCTAAGGTGCAAACTGCAGTGTGTGACCACTAGAGGTCTCACTATTGGGAACTACCTATGGGAGAAATAATCTGCTAGGTTGTCATTGCATTTATTTTGCAGTTAATTTATATAATTATTTTATCATTACTACTTTTTACTAGTTTTATAATTTGCCGTTGCTACTTGTAAAGTCATAAAGGAAACACCCAAACAAAAATGATGAGACTCTCAGTGACTGTAAATTAGACATCACCGTTCTGTATTTTTGGAGGGGCAGCGTTGTCACCTTAAGCTGCCCTTCTGATCTGGACCTCCACCGGTCTCATCTCTATGAGGGAGTTTTGCAAAAGATAACTGGAGATTGCAGTTCAGTGCATAGAATTTACATTGTGATACTAGCACAGGTATCTTTCTGCTCTTGGAGAAAATGATCTTA
>NC_092864.1:31704056-31723016 GCF_032062135.1 Pyxicephalus adspersus
CCCCCCCTTATACATACACAGACCTAATAAATATAAAGAGTCCATTACTCACAGCCTCCCGGGCCCATTACCATGATTGGCTTATCAGGAACGGCTGTGGACATATATCATGGCTACTTATTAAGGTGAATGTTGGAGAGACGTGTCTGAGCAATGCATCTGATTCACAGCTCTGCACCTTCTGTAATGTCCATTGTTCCCAGATTCCTATTATCTGTGGATCTGTGGAAAAAAACATAACGTATAGAAATTCACTGACTTCATATGGTTTTATGGGATTGTGCTTCTTATCCCATTACATGACCAATGGTATAATGTCATCTGAAGGAGTTTCAAAATCTGTGACCTGACCTGTGCTGCGTTCTCAGATCTGCACACCTTCTGTACCCATTACAATGGTTTCCTACTATGCCTGTGACAGGTGCTCAGGCCTGTACAGGTCTGTAAAGGCCTGCTGTACCCATTATGGGGGTTTGTCGCCATCCCTGTGCCAAATTCTAATGTTTGTACACCTGCTGGATCTAATATGACGATTTCCTACCAATCCCTGTGCTGAGTATCCAGGCCTGCACACCTTCTGTACCCATTATGAGGGCTACCACAATCCATGTCCTAGGTTCCAAGATTGGCACACCTGCCAAAAACAAGGGTTTCCCACAATCTCTTATCCTAGTTCTCAGGTCTGTACACCTGCCATGTTCATAATTAGTGTTTTCCACCAACCTGTGCTGTATTCCCAGTCTGCACACTTTCCATTACCGTTATGAGGAGCTACCACCATCCATGTCCTGGGTTCCCAGGTTTGCACACCTGCTGTGCCCATCACGAGGGTTTCCCGCCAACCCTGTGCTGAGTTCCCAGGTCTGTCCTGCTCTTTTAACTATCACATTTCGGTAGATCAACGAACACACATTTTTAATTCCAGTGTAGTCACAACATTCTCTTCTGGTCAGAGTTAGTTTTTCAACTTGTTTGCAGCTTCACTAAAGTTAATTAAAACACCCTGACAATTCTGCTGTGCAATTTCATTGCAGAACAAACAACATTGTCACCCAAGTGTACAAAAAAAACCCAAACCTGCTGTGTTGATTCTATTAAAAGACTGCATCGTGCTGTATATGACATTTTATATTTTGCAGCAATTAAACCACTAGGACCCCGGCTTTTCCTGACATGTATGGTTAGAATGTTAAATATTACCCTAATTATTCCAATTTGCAGCAAGCATCTTCCCCCGGGAACCATTAGGTCCCAGTTTGATGATTTACTATACTCCCCTCCTTGTGCCACCCGCAGTTATTAGGGTAATGAAAAGTGAGTGGGCAGGACTGGGCATCTGTGACGGCTTTCTGCAGACACCTGTCCCAATGTTCACCCTGGGCCCTCTTTACTAATGTCTTCCCGACCCCCATTCACTGGGCTGAAAGCCGACACACTCCCAAATACATCTGTTACTGTTTTAACCACAATAGACTGCTCATCCGTCATTGTTACCAATTGCCTCTGTAGACACATTAACACCTATTAATACCAATGGAGGATCCTTCACATGAGAGCGCTGGCTGTCTGCCTCTCAGAGACCACAAGCTGCATTTACATAGTGATTTTTAAAAGTCTTGGAGGTCACTGCTGAGAGACTGGGGTCAATAGGGCAGGCCAGTGTATGGGACCTCAAGTCGTATTTCTCCCAGTTGTCCATTGTCCTAATTAATAACATTTATGGCTGGAGAGCTTGATGGGTTCCTCAGCGATAATAAAACTGGGAGTCCTTTGACTGTTACGTTACTAGCTGCAAAATTCTCCAATTCTCTGTACAAAACACGCAAAACCCAACAGAGGCATACTCAGAGTATTTCATTATTTAACACTTATCCCCCCACCCGCCATATTGCAGAAAAATAATGTAACAATTATTAAATTAAAAAATATAAAATAATGACTACCGTAGGAAACTAAACTGGAGTGCACTTTTATATCAGTGATGTACAAAAAAGTACAGTTTTCACCCCGACACCACCTCACACTTTTCAAAACCCACTCAACTGTTTTCGGGTTGCTTACCACCTACAGCTTTTTCCCACCCAACTTTAAAAAATAAATCTGGGGAAAATACTAAAGTGCCTCGTCAAATTATTGTTCAGTGTATTGAACTTTATTACATTGGCAATCTCACATTGCCAGTGTTGTACCCCAGTCAGTGTGGGGCCCATTACACAAGCAGTCATTGAAGGGTCCTCCAATTACACAAGCAGTCATTGAAGGGTTCTCCAATTACACTGGAGGTCATTGAACTGCCTTTTATATTTGTAGTCACTAAAGGGCCCTCTGTTTTATTGGTGGTGAATGGAGTGCCAATTGTTACAGTAGTGAACAGTGATTGTCCCTTTTAGGTGCTACCCCCATTAGGTAGTGGCCATTGCAGTGTCTTCCTTTAGGCAGTTCCCCTTTTGCAGTAGGAGTCAATGCAATGCCCCCCTAAACTATTGCCTTCTCTATTATAGTACCAGTCAGCATGGTGCTCATCTTTAGATAGCACCCACTTGCAGTTTTGGCCAGTGTAGTACCCCCCAATACAGGAGTGGTCAGTGTAGTCACCCCTCACTTGGTGCCCCCATTACAGGAGTAGTCAGTGTAGTGTTCCATTTTTATACAGCACTCCCTGTTTACAGTAACATTCAATTCAATGCCCCTTTTAATTGGTCCCTCCCCCAATACAGTAGCAGTCAGTGTAGTGGCCCCCTTTAAAAAACTGGTCATTATTTTTGTGCCCCATTACATCAGTAGTCAGGGGAGCTAATATTTGGTGTCAGTGGGATACTTACCTGAAAAGTCTCATTCTGCTGGCTTTAGGAATAAAATCACCTCACCACCACCTCGCCTCCTTGCAGGCACCATAGAGCAGGAGGTGAATTCCTGCAACAGTGCCTGAAGTGCTCCTGTCAATGTTGGCCTTTGGTGCTGACACCAGCAGATTGCGTCTGTGCAAATTATTGCAAAACAACCACAGAAACATTTTTTATACATTCAACACATGTTTAATATTGCAATAAGGTGTCCACAATCATATGCATAGTAAGGAAAATTAAAAAGTCCAGCAATCTCCATTCATATGGAAGCAGAGATTCATGCAAAGAGTCAGAGAAGATAGCAGGGCCAGTGGAAGATTCTGGGAGGTGACTGTGCTGTCAATGCCACAGACAGATGCTGAGAGGGCACTCCGGGTTCATCGCCCTCCCACTGAGTTTTCATGTCACTTTATAGTGATGCAAATGCAATAGATTAATAGCAGAGTCCCTGTGTGCATCCCACCACCCACAACCAGCCATCTATCAGCAGTGGGATGAGGAGCTGGAAACAAGGTCACACCCAAAGATGCATAAGAGAAGAAAGCGACAAACTGTGACAGATTAGTGTCTGGTGTAATGAGAAATTCAGCTCTGTTCTATTATTCTCAACATGGGCTGTTTAAATAGAGAACATGTATGTCTCCTTAAGTGGTTGCAATTAGCGTTAAGGTTTTGCATTGTGGTAATGCGTTTTACAACATGTTATCGCAATTCATGTGCAAAGCCGCAATGTACTGTGCAAACCACAACACAGTCTGTGATTGGTTCACAGACAAAGGTCCTTCATTTTTGTATTATGATACATCAAACTGCATGTGGTAACAAGCAGCAAGCCATTGGAGTGAAGGAAACTTGTGATTGGGAAATAACCCTTGCGAGAATGACATGAAGGTATAGTTAGGAAGGAGTGGGGTAAAAAAGGAGCTGGGAGAAAAAAACAGGGGTAGTGAGAAGGATCAGGGGTGTAGTCGTAAAAAAAGAATAGGGGACAGGGTACTATCCATGGCGAGCGCTAATTCCCATCATTGTTATGTAAAGCCCACCCCACTACACCCCTGCCCATGTGTCACTCAAAGGGTAAGAAAATTCCCCCAGAGTGACGTCATACCAGAACTGGCCCACTCTCTCATTGCAGGTCTGAGCCTGGTGGGTTGTGTTCAGAGAGACAACCAGCCCACCACCCTGAACCTGCAATTCGATAGAGGAGACATGGTCCACAGCTCTGGCTGGTGCACCCCCCCCCCCACAGAGAAGTTCCTACTCCTGACCCCACAGGGGGATGGACCGGCCGCGGACCACCAAAGAATTCTTTGCAAAATAAAAGTGAGCCCACGTGCCCATTCCCGAAAAAATGGGCGCGAATCATCGCCAGTAAAAAGCTGTCGGATAAGCGCGGCTCCGTGCGCGAGCTTTTTCCGTTGCTGAATAGTGCGACCGCGTACGATTCCGGATCGCTAATACGAATGCGCGACCGATAATCCGATTCTGCTTGATGAATCAGGGGCAATGTGTAGACCACCCTCAGACATCTGAAAAATGTCTGGAAGAATCACATTGTGTAACTGCTTGGGGTCAGGCTGCAGAAAGGAGCAGTGCAGGTGAGCTGTAGGCACCTCTGACTTTAGAACAAGGTTTTCCTGCTCATCCATTCACTTGTTTGTCTGACAAGCCGAGGTGTCTCATGGGGACCTCCACCAACCACCAGGTTACTTTTGTTTAATATTTGTGGAGAATTATATTCTTTCCTGTGATACTCAATATGGCTTCTGGCTTTTAATCATTAATCTAATTAAAGGGAGAGAGTCACAGGGGATTTCCTAATAATGGCCAATGTTTGTTGATCTGGTGTGGCCACATCTGTACTGCAGTGCCTGGAATGAAGACAGATGACATTTACTGCCTTTGTTAATGTATCAACCATACTCATAAAAGGAAATCTGGAACCTGATTGGTCGATGGACCATTTTTATCCCTGAACTCACTATTGCTGTTTTTTTTTTTACAATGCATTGGCAATAATTACATATTATTTGTATTGCTGATTAATTAACAACTCGTGATGCTTATGAGGTGGTTTATATGAGAACAGTGGATAATATTATTTCTAATTTTCTAACCAGTTTTCTTCACTGTTTTAAATCAACCCTGTCAGTTACTTTAAAATATTCTATTCCTGCCCACAGCCTCCATCATTCGGTTCAGCACTCGGGATTTCAGACCATGTCAAAAGCTTGTGCCCCCTGCCATGCACAAAAGTGGCCTTGGAACCACAGTAATGATGTCAGGGTCAGGAGATGGAACCACATTAGTGGCTTAGGGATTGGAGGACAGAATAACAGCAGTTACCTGGAGGTCAGAGGATAAAACCGCAACAATGAACCATGGAAGTAGATGGAAACACACTTTTCGGTCCCAGTGGTCTAAGGGTCATGGGATGGAACCAAAGTAGTGACCTAGGGATTGAAAGATGGAATAACAGCAGTAACCTATAGCCAGTGGATGGAACCACAGTGATGATGAAAGGATCAGAGGATGGGAAAGATCTTAGTGTCCTAATGGTCAGGGGATTGAACCACTGTAGTGACTTAGGGGTTAAAAGATTGAATAACAGTTACCACAGCAGTGACTTATGGTCAGAAAATGGAACCACAGTAATGATGAAGGGATCAGAGGAAGGAACCACAGCAGTGACTTGGTGGTTGCAATATGGCACCACTGTAGTGATCTATGGTTTAGATGATGGAAATAAAGCAGTGACATTGAGATGGAACCACAGCAGGTTGGACGATGGGACCACAGAAGCAAGCTAGTTGTCATTGAAGGGAACCACAGCAGTGATGTAGAGATTGGAAGAGGAAACCACATGGCAGGGGATACTTTCCTCTGACACTACTAGAAGTGTTGAATGCTAAAGAGACAGATAGAGGCTGCAGCTCTTGAACAGAGTTAAGGTCAGAGACAAGGACCCCTGGAGAGGTGAGTATATGCCCTCCTGTACTGTAGGGAAATTAGGGTCCATATAGGGTCCATTTTGTGTCAGAGACTGGTTTGGCGTAGGTTGCCAGATATTATAATTAATAATTAAAATGTTATAAATAAATTTGTCTTTTAACAACTTTGCTGTCTTTTTGGTTAATATTCACTTTTGGGTGCCAGTGCAATAACAATTTTCTTATTCGGGTCCTTAGAATAACGAGTGTAAGAAGCCTTAGGAGAGTCAGACAAACATTGCAGGTAAAAGCTTTCAAGGTGATCAAAGTGTATTAGAAGTTCACTTCTGCCACCTGCTGGTGGGTGTAAGAATACAAAATAGGCCACTCACACCTTTTAAAAAAATTCCTCCCCTAAAAACATTGACATGAGACTGAATAAGCACCAATCAAAACCTGCTTTTAGTGATATGATGATTTTTTTCTCTGTACTTTTGGAGGTCTGTGAACACGATGAGGGGAATTTCAGTGTGATGCAATGAATTGGCCCTGAACTGTTGGCTTTAATAATCAGGTTTTACAATGACTAATTTAGGTAATGAATGCATGTGTGTGCATTTGTGAATGCATTTAATATGGTCGGGGATTAAACCGAAAATAAACTTTGGAAGCTGTGCCCAAAAAAATGCCACACAGGAAAGCCTAGGATTAGCTTCAGGTACAGTTCAGCATGTGTCTCTTTATGGGGACAGCCATCTTGGTAGAGGAAGGGCTTTGCTTCCATCATTTAGGAACCTCCAGCAAGGAGAACCCTGGAAGAACAGGAGGGGCATAACTAAATCTCACCCCAAATCTTCTGCTACCATACCTACCAACTTCCCCTAATTTGATAATGAGACTGATATTTAAAAAAAAAAAAAACTTGTGCAAAAAAGTAAAAAAACAAGTTGGTTTACCTAATCAAGTTTTTTGCATTCATTTTTTATAGTGTGCAAAATTGGAGTGTGACAGGGACATGCCATTTGCCTACTTACTTTTTGTCTAACAAATGTCCCAAAACCTGGGAGGTATGGCAGGTAAATATGAATTAATATATGTTCATATTTGATATATTTTTAAACAGTAGGTGGCGCTCTCTAAAATGTGAAAATCCCATCTTCACACATTCCATACCTGCAATACAGGATTTTTAGTGGCCGATCCACCTCAGTGTCTCCTCCCTTATTGGTAAGTCTGAGGTTCAAGGCAGCTGCGAAGCAAGCAGTGTCTGCTGTGCTTTCACCCCATGGTGTAGTGGGAATACATTCTTGTATTCAGTTAAAAAATGTAGCGCATTGTACTGTTAATTTATGTTCTTTTTATGCTGTTTTTGTTTTTTCTAAATGTAATGCCAGCTTTATTTTACAATAGTCTGTTATTTGTATGTTCTGGAAAACTTTAATAAAAATTTATTAAAACAAAAAAAAATGTAGCGCAAAACAACTATTTAAAATTGTATTTTTTTTAAAAAAAGGTAAAAAAAACAGAAAACTATTTTATTTTCCTATTAAAGATAATATAAACCCTGAGTACATGGCGTGTAGCTTGCTAAAACATTCTGCATGCTAACTATGCCCATTTGTAATCCCTATTGAAAGCCCATGGGACAGAATGACAGCCTAGGGGCACATTTGGGACAGAACTTTGTCACCATAATGTGCTTAAACAAGGACTTTCGCGGCAGGATCACCAGGGATTTTTTAATATAAACTGCAGATCTAAAAAGAATTTAGTTTTATGGATTAGCCTGATTTCAGACACTGTGTGCACTACCAAATAACCAATCTGGAGCCATGATTTGCAGCAGGTGACACTGGAGTTAGTACTGGTAGTTTGGAAGTGAAATGGCTGAACAAGGCAGTACAAAATGCCAAAAAAGGTGGAAAATGTAAAAACAGCATTTTTTTTTTGCATTTGTTCATGATGCTATAGAAACGTAAATCCCTTCCTGTTGGGGAAAAAAGACCCAGATTTTGCATTCCTTTTTGTTATGATGTAATAAAAAGACTCACCACCAGAGGGCAGCAGAGTACTGCCAATCTCTGGCCTCTCAGAGGCAGGTGAGGACAATGACATGTGACATTAAATACCTCAATTATCACAATCTACTTCTGCTTGGAATTCTTTATAATACCTCCATGTTCACATTTTTTCAATACAGTCGGCTGTTTAAAATAAAAAAGCGCCAGCCATGTTGATGGAGATCAGCTTTCTCTGTGAAAATAAACAATCCGCAAAGCGCATTTAGCAGAGAAAGATTTCTCTTGGACCGATATGAAAGTTTTTGATTAAGACATTGTTAGTTGTGAACGTTCCTGACTTCCCAGTGAAGAAAAATCCACAATCATACCATCAAAAAGCCAACGAGCGCGATGTGATTGTGACCTAAAGCCACCGCTCTGCGCAGAAAACACAAATTTAAAGGGGACTTGTGGGGGGTTATAAATTGCAGCTGCCACTGGTTTATTTTTAAAGGGGTGCACATAGAGGTTGTTACCCTAATCCAGTGTGGGTCACTGGCTGGGTGCTAGCATGCCACCAGTGAGGTCCCTGGCTCTTATACTGCATGGTTGTTCCAGGTCAATGGCTGGTTAGGTAAGGATCAGATCATCCACAAGGCAGGGGCATAGGTTCGGGGCCAAGGAATGAATTGGGGAGAGAGCAAAGCTGCTACCCTGTCTGGGGCACCATTCTGCACCAAAGCATCTCTGGGCTGCATAGAAAAATCAGAAATGAAAAACTATAGCCAATGCCCCCCTTTTCCCATTCATTCCTTCATTTTTAATCCTAAACCCTACACCAAAGTACTTACCTCCTACAATCTGATTTTCAAAATGATGAGCTCTCGTGATAGGGTTAGTGGGGGGGGGGGTTACTTAATTTGGGTAAAAGATCTTCAAATGGGGTTCAGGTCTGGACTTTGTAGTGGCAAATCCATGTGTGACAATGATATCTCATGTTCCCTGAACCAATATTTTACCAGCCCGATCAATCCTGTCATTGCCATCTTGGAATATGTCCGTGCAATCAGGGGATAAAAAATCCATTGATGGAAAAGTCTGTTCATTCATTATATTCAGGGAGTCAGCTAATCTTATTCTTTGTGCACATAAGGACACTTACATTAGACCTGACCAACTGAAGGAACCCCAGATCATAAAACTGCCCCCACAGGCACCCCAGATCATAACACTGCCCCCACAGACACCCCATATCATACCACTGCCCCCACAGGCACCCCAGATCATAACACTGCCCCCACAGACACCCCAGATCATTACACTGCCCCAGCAGGCTGCCAAGATCATAACACTGTCCCCAAAGTTACCCCAGAACATAACACTGACCCCATAGGCTTGGGTTTTTTTTGGCCAGACAACATATACTTCTGGAGGTATAAAGCAGGATGAAGAGGTTCCGGTGACCAAGCTGTAATAATTATGTGCTTTGAAGAGAAGTGATGTCACTGACCTGTTTATGTTGCCTTACAGGACTATCAGCATCTAAAAACTGATGGAGCAGAATTATAAATTTATTGTTGGTAAAAGTTAACATACACTATGTTTTTCAACTGTACACTTAGTGGTGTGCTTCAAATGTAATTCAGCTTAATATGGGTGGGTATGCCCCATGCAGTGTCAGTGTTTTGGCATTTTTTTCTCCACCTAGTGACCCCCATTTTTAAAACAAAGGTCACATGGAGGGAGAAGCCCCCTGAGCTGTCTGTTGTTAGAAGGTGGCACAGCAGCCACTTTAAGTGTGCATGGCAAAGAGTCAAGGTCTAGGGAAATTAGAGGGGTAGACTAGGGGGACACAGTTAAAAAATGCAGCCATCTCTATTTTATATTTGTATTTCCTGATCAATTATCAGAACTGTGATATGTGTTTGGAGAAAGTTTGGCTAACGGTATTCTATCCTGGACTAGAAAAATTTAAAGGTAATTTAAATAAAAGTCGATACCATGGACACCTAACTGTGTGCTGTGCTCTCTTTTCCTTTGTACTATGCAAATAATTGCAGAAATAAAAAAAAAGACACCCACACCAGAAATAAGTCAGAATGAATTTTATTGGAAGACCTGAGCTGAAATGTGCTTAACCCAACCTTTTGCCAAGGGGCACTCAGGGCCCGCACCCCCTCACAATCCGTCTGTCCTCTAAGCCTTCACCATACCATTAATCATTTTACCTTTTTTAAAAACCCATCTTTTCCCTTCTGTAAGTACTGGCAGAAATATAATATTACTAGCTTTGTTTTATATATTTATATATAAACAGGAAACATTTATACACCTATAATACACAGTTATATAATAAAATAAATATGGCTAAAACTGGGAGGTTGCAGTCAATTTTCTGGTGCAGTGGGGGGGATGGGGGTGCCATGCTGTAATAACCCCTTTTTGGTTTTTACCTCCAGCTTCACTCACTAATAGACAAGTGCAATATTCAAACTGTCAAACTGTTTGGCACCCTGGTGGATTGAATATAAACTGGGATTGGTGAGCAATAGAAAACTAAGTAGCCCAATTCTCCCATTGCTTGGTGGCCTTGGTATAGTTGGAGTTAATTTACTTTTGTGTCATTTGATTAATTTGTTGCTTTGATTATTTTCCTAGTTTTTCAGTAAGTGCCCCACCCTGACATTGAGTTGCTGAATTAATTTGTATCACTGTACCAATACTTTATTTTGTATATTTATAGTTTCTTCAGACTTCATCTCTTCATGTCTTATAGAATTGGTCTTTATGAAGATATTAAAAGCCTTGGTTAAGGTGTAAGGTCTTGGTTTCATCTCCTTTCCCTTGAAAGATCCTGCTGTGGGTAAACATTTGGGTTACAGTTCCTCCTTTGGTTAGTACCTTGGAAATTTAAACACAAGCAAACCAGACCTATCAGTTCATTCAAAGTTCTACAAGGTGACCACATCGGCCTGGTAGCTATTAACAGCTCCGACTACTGCATTCTGCTAAGAAGCTGTTTGAATAACGGAAGACCAAATCTCCAAATGTCTACGGATTAACCTGAAGGTCTGTTCTCTGAAGTTCTGGTCCGGTTGGACAGTGTTCTGTGTAGTTATGGTACCGTTGGGTGGATTGAGTTCTTACTACTACTCAAGATGCAAACCACAAGTGCAGAGTTGTCTCGCCATGGTTGAGGTCCTACACTGGTCAACTTTGGCCAAGTCGGAAAGAAAGTTACACACCGACTTACTAAGGCAAGAATGCATATATAGTAGAGAATTTCTGGAATCTGTAGCGATGGATAACATGACCTACAACACTTATATCCCCTTTGGTGGTCAACGTTCTACGTAAAGCCAGATCGTTACTCCATCTTTATACATTCCTTCAGATATTGGTCTTCTGAGCTCCTCAGCTTTCCAGCTGCAGAAGATTCATTGGATAAAACTCATTCTCATTCAGGACCATTTGACCTAACTGGTACAGAAATTGGCTATACCAGTGAATGCCCACCAGTTCGGATGACTCCTGGCCCAAGGCCATCCCCAGACTGTACAGTACCCGTAAAGGCCAAAAAGCTAACTGCGCCAGTTTCTGTTTTTGTACCAGGGCAAAACAGGAAACTATCACGTCATCCACCAGTATTGTCCCATGCTGAGTGAGGGGGGCATAAATGCCATTTTCTCTCCGCATACTCAATGAGGTCACTTTAGCTGGCACAAGGCGACCAGCCGTTCCAGATACTAAAACATACTGACCAGGTCTTATATGGCTGGCAAACACCACTTTGTAGTCAGCGGTCGGCATAGAATAATTGTCCGCCACAAAGATGAGATGAGTCGAGGTTAAGGTAAGTGTTCGAGGGGGATCCGTAGTTTCAATCACCCGGAACAAATTCTCCGCTCTGGGATCTCGGTCTAGAAAGGTCACAAAGTCACTGTAGGTGGGGCGCCCGTAACCGTCCATGGCCAGGACTCGCATGCCAGGGCGCAGTGCCGAGACTTGAAGTTTCTCACCTGACTCTAACGTGACCATTGCTGTTCCTGGAAAGCAGCCTCCAGTCTTTGCGGCAACAGAATGCTCTGGGAAAAAGAACAAAAACAGCCAGTCAGTGGAGGATCAGCAAGTCACATGATAACATTTACAGATACACATGTACAACAATATAACTTGTTTGATTTTATGTAACCTTTATGAATCCCAATCCCATCACTGATCCAGAGGAAGGTAAAAACACTCATTAAAGTAGAACAATGGCCTCTTTTTAAAACCTTCAGCACTTCAGCACTTATTTCTAGATCCATAAAGTTTCCTTTTGCAGTCCCACAAATATCTGTTGATTCTGCCAATAAAGTTTACCTGTTTACCTAATACAGCTTCCTGTGATGGTGTGACAACAATGCTGCACCACTTCTGTACTCAAAGCAGTGTTGTCACTCTTCTGTAAGCCGTGTCAGCTAGCATTACAGTGGGATGAGATGATAAAGGGGCGGGGCTATTGGCATTGCCATGGCTGGTTTGTGCTTGTAGCTTGTCAATCAGCACCTAGCCACACCTTGTCCAGCCCACTGCTTCTAGGATGACAGTTCACTGCCTTCCATTGTGAGCTGCAGTGTCTGAGAGAGGGAGCATTTTAATTACCAGGGATTGTAAAGGCTGACAGCAGGAAGTCTACAGAAAATGGTGTATAATTAATAAGGAGCTGAGAGCATTTTGGCACATCAACAAATCATTTTTTGTACCTATGGGGATTATAATTATTCATGGGGCAAGGTACATGCACTGCAGAGTTTTTTTTTAACCCTGACATACATTTAGGGCCATTTCTTTATGAAACCAAATGCAGTGCCACCCCACCTCCCTCCCCCCCACCAAAATGCTGTTGCCAGTTATAGACAATGGTCAGATATACACTTGATAGCAAACCCTGCATGTAAAAGCACTGGGGCCCATCTATGGCCATGGTGAGTGAGAAAGTTGGCCTGCCAGATGCAGCATTGAAAGTCTCGGATCAGCATTCAATGCATCTTTGGGCACTGTATATAAGCCGATGGACTGTAAACATTTTTATGACAGGTTTGCTTTTATCACTCATAGTGTACCCTGGAACAACTCTGCACCCGCCGCCCTTCATTTCTGCCTCCCTGCCAACCCTTTCCATTTATTTCCCCATTATTTTCCATCCCTCTCCCAGCTAAAATAATAAAAAAACAATAAAAATAGTAATTATTTGACACGTATTAGGTGAACCCATTTCCCAGCAGGATTTTTAATTTTATTTTAAACTTTTTATTTTGCTTTGTTTTTACTGATGCCAAAATAAAAAGAAGAAGAAGAAGAAGCTGTATTTACGGTATTCTGAAAATAAAATGTTGTCGACGAAGCCATGAAGAGAAGAGAGAGAGAGAATAAATAGCCCGTCATCGGCCCCGTGTGCTTACAAACACATCCGCCCCGAGAATGGACGCTGCCCTCATCCCACAAACCACAAATAAAAATTAGGAGCATAAACAAGAAGATTCTGCAAATATTGAGCTGGGCACGGATCCGGCTGCGGTGAGGGGAGCTGTGCCAGGCGCAGCAGGGGTAAGCTGTGATGGGCACTTATTATACCAACGCTGTCATCAGCGAGACATCTCAGGATAGGGGGCACATGGTGTCCAGAGCTCTGCTGTGCTGCATGATATAAAAATCACAGAAATCATTGTGCTAAATTACAATACAATATAAATCAGTGTTGGGTATTAGAAAAAGTCTGATGCCAATCACAGACACTGCACGACAATGGTGGATGAAGCCAACAGTGAGTCCCTGTGCACAACTGACTTGGGGCATCTATGGGTACCCCTCTTAGCTGAGGGTGGTCCGGGGCCCTCGTGTAGTGGCACACTTAGCACTTCTCCTGCCCCTGGATATACACAAAGGACGCTTTTATAAATAAGTGACAATCTGATAAATGTTTGCCAATTTTATTCACCATTTTTTATACCATTTATAAAAAGGCAATCTGACTTTTGATGGCAGTGATCAGTGCTTTGCTTTAGAAACTGCTACAATTATCTGAATTTGTGTTGATTTGGGTCTCCTGCAATACACTTAGATTGGATGGAAGGGCAGCTCCAGGAGCCAATCAGGTATGCTGCATTCACATGTGCTAGCAAAGAACATTGAGATAGAAGATATTTCTGCATTTGCCAGGAGTTAAGCTTTAATTAATTCAAAATTGAATTACAAGTTTTACAAGCAATGGATAGAGGGGCAAATTTGGCATTTGTCTTTTCCAAGACTGATGAAATGGCTGGGGGTGCTGTGCATTTGGGGGCCCCACTTTATCATCGAGTCTTTGAGCTACATGGATTTGTGTTGTAATCATAGCGGGGTGCACAAGTCTGGCATTGTGGCTCCATAACATACCCAATGCTGCTGCTGTGGACATCCTACTGGGGGCAGATAAATGGAGGTGCAAATTGTACTCCTGCATGAAAACCTTGACCCCCTGTAAGCCAACTGGGAACCCTCGCAGCAGCCAAAATGTAATGGTGGTGGTGGGGGGCCAAGTCAGTTCTGCACAGGTGCTGACTCTTGGTTGCAATTAAACTGATGATGAATAACACACAGGATAGAGTTTATAAAGCAGTGAATCTGATGTTCACCAATCACTGCAGGCAAATTTTTCTGGTGCATTCATTTTCAATGACAGTGATTGATTCACTGCCAGTGAATTTTTGGTAAAAGTCACCTGCACTGCTTTATAATTTTTCCCCCAATAGTAACCAATGAAATCACAGTCTGGACCATGGAACACTGGATTGTGATTGGCAGACAGATGCTGCTGCTGGTCCTTGCATTACCTCTGGCAAGTAAACGGTGCTGTTTAGGAGCAGCGTCCCCCCCCCTAGTGCACACGCCTTAAACCCCTGTTTGCTTTTGGTTTAAATATAGGTGATCAGGTCGTTTTGAACTTTTCCAAGGTCCTAACTGTGATTATTTTTAATATCCGTCTTGTTTTGCTGGGCCGGGCGATGTGTTCCCTGTGGTCTGGGGATGTGGGTTTAAGATGCAGCGAGTAACCACAGCGGGGAGCAGTCTGGCAGGAGTCAGCGCTAACGGGGGCCAACCCTCTCCTCTCACCTCCTGCCTTTCGCTACCTTGTCCTCCTGTTCACTCCTCCGGTGTCTGTCCCCACCTAACCTTCCTGTCCCTGCGAGGAGCAGACCAGCGGGGAAATTGCGTCCGGTGCAGCGATGGCAACGTGACACCAAAAGTTACCGACATTCCTATTTTTTGCTACCTGGTGTCAGCGTTAAGAAATAATTTGCTTAAAAAGAACCTGTCACCAATGTAAAAAACTGCAGGTAAAATAAAAAAAAAATCAAGTATTTAGAAAGCACTGAAATGTTTTCTTTAATATATGTTTTTTTTATTTATTTGCAATATGCCTCAAAATGTGCTGGCAGATCCAACTACTCCAGAAAACAGTCCCCTTCCCCTTACATATTATAGCCCTCTCCTCTTTAGGGAGTGTCTAAGTACTCTCTGTGCTGTCCCAGCTCCTCTGCCCCTCCTCTAATCTTCCTACATAGCCTTATATGTAGATGTTGGGGAAGGAATGAAGTAAAAAACTTTGACTGACAGTTATGAGCCTGCTGGGGCTGCTGACATTGAATCCAGGATTGCAGCACCCAGCCAACAGGGATCCCAAGTTAGTTTGGCAAGGACGCCAAGTCTGTTTGGTGTGGGGGGGGGGCTGGCTAAGTCAGTTCTGCACAGGGCCCCGCTGTTAGCTGCATGGGCCACTGGCTTTACAGGTTAATACCATGCAATAAATACATTCAATGCACATGTAAGCTCATGGTACAGAAAGAGACAGGAAATCTAAAATGATAGCGTTGTCACCAGAACAGGAAGAAAGAAATGAATATCTTCCAATGGGCACACCTGTTGAGGTGACAACAGTCTAAAAAAGGGATTCATCTTACTGTCTGCTGCATCTCCCATTCAGGAAGCTCTGCAAAGGGCCTAAAAAGGTCAGTTTACGACCTCTCCATCTCAGTTGCCATTTGGGGACGGTGTTAGGTTTGAACAAACTGGGTGATTGCCCAGGGCCCCCATCTTCTCGAGGGCCCCAACTGGCAGGAGTGCAAGAACCAGGAACTTGGGACTCCAATTTAATATCTTTTCAATGCCTTTTTTCTAATACAATCATCCCCTAATTGCCACATATCTCAAAACTAAACTTGGCTTATAAACTCCATCCACTACAGACTGCCTGCAGGAAACCACAGGAGGGGGCGGAGACAAGACCAGTCACCCTACACAAGGAGAGAAAGAAGCAGTGAGCGGTCTGTATTACAAGAAGTTTTGCACAATCTGGAAGAAATACACAAATCCCCCCGAGGTTCCTCTACGAATACACGAGGCTCTGGTACTGACAATATTTTCTGATCCCAGACTTCAGCTTTTATACCATTGTCACTCTGATCACCCAATCATATGCAATACAAATAAAATAACGGCATATTTGGGCACTGAAGGTAAACTCCAGGAATACAAGGCCAGCCGCGCACTCCCTAATCGCTCACAGCAGGATGGGACCTGCCCAGACCAGCTCGCTCTAAGCTCCATCTAATCATTAACCACTAATTGCTGAAAAATCCTCCACATTTACAGCCCCTTGTGTCTCCCTGTGCCGGATATGGCATAACGTGACACCCCTCACCTTTGTCACAGTGCCTTATGCCACCCAATAACCCTTCCATGACAAAGAGGCATGCCCAGCAAAAACAACAGCCATGGGGCAGAATAGTAAGAAACACCTTCTGCCCCCTGCTGGGCAATGAAATGCTCAACGGTCATACCAGATCTGTCATTTATTGATTCCCCAGTATGAATGGCATAGGGGTACCCATGTCAGGTTTTCACCATGCACAACCATTTCCTTGGAAGGCAATCATTTGGAATATGTGCAGCTTTTTAGATGTACATTTGGGAAGCCAAACCGGCCTAATATAGTTCCTGCTTAGTGCTGCACAATGGTTGTGCTATACCAATCTCCTCTCTTTGTCCACCAATCAGGTCATGCTGACCTAATTCAATGAGTGTAATAGGCTGGTAATTGACTTTATCTCAGCAGTTCTGTTGGGCACACTCACTGCCCTCCTTCTGTCACCTGGACAATATTTCAGGTCTGTACTGGGCTTTAAGACCACACAGGCCGGGGCCGAGCCAGGTCACATGATCATACTGCCATGACTCCAATGCACCCCCATATACCTTTGAAGTGGTGAAGTGTTTTGTAGCGCTGCACTGCATCACCTCATTGAAATAACGATGAACTGATAAGAAATCTGTTGCTGCATGCGGGAGGTTATCTTTATATTCACAGCTGCAAATAACTTGTCACCTGCCAAAACCTCAGGACAACACCGGGGAGGAGGGAGCAGGTTTTCTGTCTTCAATTATTAACAACCAAACAGATGTTTTCTAAGCCAAGGTAAAAAAATGCAAGTTTGATAAATTGGCTCGATCCCTTATTTAAATCTATGGAATCAAATTGAAACTTTGGGTAATATATAAAGTCTATATGTCAGATACAGAATCATGGCAAGTTTTGTTTTTATTTCCCTGTTGATTCTGCCAATAAGTTTATAATATTTTACACTTCCTTTAGCAGAGTGACAACCCTGTTTGCTCTGCTATGAAAAATGTGTAGAAGGGTTGTCACCTTGTGGTCACTTTACTGGACATTATTATTATTATTATTATTAATAAACAGGAGTTATAAATGACAGACAGATACAGACAGTGACACAGGAGGAGGAGAGGACCCTGCCCAGAAAAGCTTACATGGAACTTTCAATGTTAACTAAAACTGGAATTCTAACACTAGATAATACTTTTTATGCAGTTGCATCTACAGTTTTTTTTTTCTAAAATACCCATATAAATAAAAGCCAACCATTGTGAGCAACCCCGGCTGTGCTGGATGGTTTGCCCCAACCCTGTAATGGTCACCTTTGCTGGGCAGCTTAGGGTTTGTCTGGGCCCATTGGCACCTCTCCAATTCAAATTTATTCTAAATGGCATCCCAACACTTCAACTCGGTGCTGCCAGTGTGCACCATAATGCATGGCAATACACTACCTTGATGTCATCAGTCTGCTGCAGGCAAGAGGAAGTGTTTCTTCAGTCTTATCTCTCCAGTGATCAGAATTTACCAATTGATTGTTTTTACACATATTTAGGTTAAAAGGCGGGATTTGAGCATAGTTTCAGTGAATATTGGATAACAGCAGTCACTCATCCAATGCCTTTCATTGTGATCTAAAGTCACAATTTTTACATCAAGAATTATAAAGAGCAACAGGAGCACAAACATATACAAACAATAGATTTATACAAAATGTGTTCTTACTTGAAGTGTTGGTTTATGCAGCCAGCCTGTGCAAAGGTTAATGGAATCTATTTATTTCTGTTTGAACACTAGAGGGCAACAGAGCGATTATAAAATGTCAGCTTCCTGCCTATAAGCATGAGCTTATAGCATGAGCATGAATTGTAGCCACCTACATAAAGAGTATGCAGTTCTGCAAAAGATACATGGGATTTATGGATACTGAGTACATATTTTTAAAACAACAAGAGGAAGGAATGTATCTTTAAGAAATAAAACAAATATTATTTTACTTTTTACATTAGTAACAAATAAATTAACTTCTGATTGGCCACTGGGGATTCATCCCCCCTCCCCCACTTTATTATATAATAAAGCCAGGTGGGTGACGATCGCCCAGAAACATACACATGAGATTGTATAAACATAGATAAGTTTATTTTTTAAATACATTGTACAATTTTACAGAAGCAAAATATACAATCTACAGATAAGAGTACCAAATAATGCCTTCTCTTAATAAAAAAATATACATTGCTCACAGTAATAAATTAGCTTTTCATTAGAAATGTCCAGAAATGACGGATTTGTCCTGGGAGGATCCTGCGATTCCACATTCTTCCCATCTCGCTACTAACGTGCGGTCCCAATGAGCAGACCGGTCAGTGAAATAAATTAAATAACTTATAAATGGGGTGTTGGTTATACGGGGATGGGACAGAGTCAAATGTGTGTTTACTAAGGTGCTGAACAACCAGATTTGATATTGGCTGATATAAGTGAGACTT
>NC_092864.1:31723078-31732205 GCF_032062135.1 Pyxicephalus adspersus
ACAAACACAAATAATGGCCCTGATTTATTAAAGCTCTCCAAGGCTGGAGAGGATACACTTTCATCAATTAAGCTGGGTAATAGAGAAAACCTGGAATGGATATGGTCCAGGATTCATTTTTTAACTACCGTAATAGCAAATGACTTTGAAGAAATTAATTCCAGGTTTACTGGATCACCCTGCTTCATTGATGAAAGTGTATCTTCTCCAGCCTTGGATAGCTTTAATAAATCAGGCCCAATCAGTCTGTGGGGGTGGAGTAGAGATGGACAGACAGATTTTACACCTCAATCCTGCACTATCGTAATGTGGACAAGACCCTGACATTTTCATGTAAAGCGCAGGACTGCCGGTCCAGCACTGTATGTGTTGACATCAGGTCATGTGACCAGAGAAGAGAAACAGCTTTTTGGTGGAGTGGTCACCTGACCAGAAAGAATCCTAATATGGAGTAGGGTAATACCCATTATTGGAGCCCCACCCTCTCCTGACTCACTGCTCCCTGTATCTGAATGTCAGATATCCTATTAAATAATATTAAAAACAAAAGTGAAAGCAAAACATAAGTTGCTTTTCTTTCCAACACTTTGGAATCTACGTATAAAGAAGTGAATCTGACATTCACTGAAACATTCCCTGGTGGAGAATCTACCAGGTCCTTATCAAACGCAGTGATTGGTTCTCCACTAGGGAATGTTTCAATGAATGTCGGATTTACTTCTTTATAAATAGACTCCTTTGTCTTCAGTGGAAAATTTAGACTCCAGTAAAGCCAGAGGGGAACAAGGAGATGGGGATGGAGGGAAGAAGTTGCTGCCCTTACTTGTTCACTTGTATATGTAAATCTCAACTTGTGCTACTGAGCTTTGTAAACAGCAGGAGAAAAGAAAAGAATTAAAATCGGAAGTGGAGTCTTTAAGGGCTCCATCTGCTGGCTGCTTATTAAAATACAAACTACTTTTAGGCAGCATTTCATTTTAATCACTTCATTTTTTTTTCCTAAATTTTGAACAATATAAATTACGGAAATATTTACAAAAATCCTCAAACATTCCCTATAATTGGCAGCAGCCATAGTCTACAAGCTAATCATTTTCAGAGAATGTTGCCACAAGGAAACATTGCTATATTAAACTCTACATAGTCCAAATTATGAAAATGTGTTGATATTGTTGACTTGAGCGTTCCAGCTATTTCCATGATTTGATACACAGGTAAAATCATTCACTGGCCTTTTATATCTTTAAGATTTCCAATATCTCTGTTGTGAGTTCCCAGCCCCGCCCACCAATTGCATTAATATAGGGGTCTTGTCACTATTTTTGGATTTTTTTTTTAAAGAGTTCAGAGAATCCCCCCTCTAGAGGAGGGTAATAGATGTAATAGATGGCAACTGCAGCAGAACAATCACTGGGTTCCCTGTGATGTATATGAAATGAAGGACCGCTGACATCTATCTGTAAATGAAAATTCAGATTTGGCCAGACATATAATAGTAATAATTAGCAGTGGAAAATCCACCAAACTGACTCCTGACAGAGTATATATATATATATACCCGCCCATAATCTTTCTACCCACCCGTAACATTCAACAGGTGAACGGGTACGTGTGACCAGCAATGAGAATCACGTGGCTACTCCCGCCTCCTCATACACCCACTGCATGCCATGCAAGAGAGATCAAGGGCATAGAATGACTGCATGATTGCCAAGAGCTCTGGGCATCAGTGGCTGGTGGGTATCAAACAGGAAGTCATCATAAAGTAGATAATTCCTACATACTATACGCCTGAATTAGGCTGAGCAAAAGTAACATTTTTGCAAATTGTACATTTGGGCAAGGTGAAAATGAAGCAAAAATCCCAGCCAAAAATGTTTTTTAATGTAATGAAGGTAAACAAAGACAGCCATGTTAAAAGTCCTGTCTGGATGACAATAATGAAAAATGGTGATGGAACGAAAAACACACCAGGCTCCCAGGAAGGTGCAGGACCTAAAATAATGCCGGTTAGTCATTTTTTTTGGCTGATGTGCTATCAGGAAAGCAGACCTCCAGATTGCATGGAAGGTTGGATCTATTTGTGTGTTTCTGAGCATTTCAGTGATAATTAAACAATAAATTAAACTGCCCAATATATATATGCGACAACCATCTTCTGAATAAGTACATTTTTTCCAAAATCACTGTTCTGATCCCCACACTTGTCCTGTCCCCTGAAAAGGGGTTTATACCTAGACAAGCCCCCACATATCGACCTATCATATTTCATATTTGTTGAGCCATCACACTTTTTGTGAAGATATTTTCCTTCAGATTGCCATTTTTGTGTTTTTGTCTCGATTTGCTTAGCTGCCCATGGTTATGCCCTACGGAAGGTCCAGCCTCCCCCTTTAAAATATCCCTTGTGCTGCACCACCCCCCTTTAATATCAGATCGTGCTGCACCACCATTGTGTCAGTTCAGCTGCATTGCCGTCTTCAGTTCTCCTTTATCATTTTTTCTTTTTTCATTTTCTGTTCTTCTTTTCGCAGGGCCTTTTCTCGCCCATTCTTTCCTTCTTTTTGCCTTTTCTTTTCGCGTTTCTCATCCTTTACAGCCCCCTTTGCTTTCTTTTGTTTTTTATTGTTCTTTCGCTCTTTTTTGTTTTTTTGTTTCTTCCAGCTGGTGGAGCCCAGCTCTTCGCCACCGAGAGTCCTAAAAAGACAAGCACAGATGCAGACATTAGAATCAGATGGAGCCCTACAGCTCATGTACACTGGATTTTCACAGGTCAGAGCTGATTCTCTTCTTAAACACTCAATGGCATTGCAAAAGCAGCTTGACGCAACAAAGATGGAGGTCAAGTGCACCTGATGCAACTCAAGCCTTCAAAATGCTATGTTTTAGGTAGCATCTGGAAATATTATGTCTAGGCAGCAGCTGCATTTGCTCAACAAAAGAGCTTTTAGTGCCTATGCACTTCTGTGCCATAAGCCTCATAGATGTGCAGAAGATGGTTGAGATCATCTAATGCACTGCTACCTCCGACTGCTGGTTTCACTGCATTTAGGGTGATATTTGTAATGCCACCACTGTTCTGCTCACTGTTGTCCTTGCTGGAGAGAAAGCTGCACCTGAAAACTTGCAGTGAAAGGATCTCCCTGCTATCTATTTTATGGCCCTGATTTATTAAAGCTCTCCAAGACTGGAGAGAATACACTTTCTTCAGTGAAGCTGAGTGACCCAAAAAATCTGGAATGGATCCAGTCCAGAACTAAAAAGGTTTGCTAACTAATAAAAAATGATTTTAAGAAATCCGTTCCAGGTTTGATGGATCACCCAGCTTCACTGTGGAAAGTGTATCCTCTCCAGCCTTGGAGAGCTTTAATAAATCAGGCCCAATTAATCTGAATTTTCTCCACCTCCTTCTACTGCTGCACGAATATTCACTTTACCTTACTGTGATCTTAAACTCCAAAACTGATAACTTTGTCTTTCCAGCTACCTGGTTACATGTTGTGAGCATTGCCCTCACAGAATGGTTGGCTTTCAGCCATACTGTGAATCCATAAATCCAAACTTTTCCAAATTGGAAAGAACTGTCCTTCCTAAAGAAACAAAGCCCCACCATTTGTTCCAATAAATAGTCCTCTATACATTATTTAACCAATCACTTTTGTATATTAAATCTTTATGGTATTCTGGGGGACTATCATGAGTGAACCAGAATCATCCAAAAAACCTGGAATGGATTTCTTAATATTTGTTATTAGCTGGCAAATGTTTTCAATTCTGGACCAGTCTATTTCTGGTTTGCTGGATCATCTAAGTTCTCCAAATTCTATCTTCTCCAGTCTTGGAGAGCTTTGTTAAAACTGTCACATTGTGTTACAGGTGTCACTCTTTTTCCCCTCTCACAGTCAAGAGGTATCTTGAATCTTTTATTTGTTGGTGATTGTCTGTGTACAGATATTTCATTGTTGTTGCCCAAAAATCTGATGATATAAAGTTGTCACTCTACATCAGTATTTCTCAACAAGGATAACCTGGAACCTTACAGTTCTTCAGAAGCAGCTGGGGGTTCCTTGAGCAATAAGAAATTTGTGACTCTCAGATCAGTGTAAGTGACACCAATGACATTTTTAGCTATCTGTATGGTTGACATGCTTCCCAATGGCCAGCAATGTAAGAGGAATTCTTCCCACTGACCACTACACTAATATACTGTGAGCTGTGGATTAATTAACTATAGGAGGGGTTCCCTGAAGACCTGAAAGTTGATTCAAGAGTTCCCCCATGTTAAAATGGTTGGGAAAGGCTGCTCTTTATCACTCATCTATGTACTGCACAGGAACACCAAAAAACGATGGTTTTCTAGGGGGAAGAACACAGCGGGGTGCCTCTTGCTTGTCATTCTCTCTATCTTTGTTTTAAATCATAAAATTGTATGATACATAAAACTTACGGTCACCTTGAATACCCAATTATGTATGAGGACAAAAAAATATCGTCCCATAATATTTCAGTTCATTGTTGTCAGATTCCTAGAAGAATTTCTGATTGGTTGATAGAGAATTGTGCACTTTACACATTGCTGTTAGCTCTCCCATACTGAAATAGGCTATTGGGAGGGTAAGATAGCAATCAGTATTTATATATTTCTTGCATGTTTACAAAACATAAAAAAATGAATATTTTCAATCACATCAACGATTTTGTATTTCTAACTTACTATCAAAGAATAATTGAGCTGATCACACACAATGGTACTGGTTTATTAAAGACCTCCAAGACTAGAGAAGGCATGGGAGAACCCTGGCGATCCAGCAATCCTGGATTGTATTTTTTAAAAACGTTTTGCCACTAGCTATTAGTGTTGGAGAGCTTTAATAAAATGGGCCCAATGTAGGTAAATAAGTTGGTGGTATTCAGTTTAATACTGGTTGTGACTTCCATTCTTTATCATTATGCTGCTTATATTAGGACTTTCATATTGCCAAATCTCTTATCTGTGAAGTGAACGCTGGCACAAATTTTGAAATAACCTAATAGGTTCATCAAAATGTATATATTTCTGACAGATAGACAGACAGATAGATAGATAGATAGATAGATAGAACAATGATCATGGTCTTGCAGTGACAGACATAGCCAACAGTGGGCCCTTGTGCAGAACTGACTTGGGGCCCCCTGCTGAACTCACATGGGCCCTTGTGGGGGCCCCTGTTGGAAGAGGAGGGTCTGGGGCTTTGCATCTCCCTATGTCTGCCCCTGGTCTTATAAACCCCCAGGGTCCTATTTATAAATAGTTGAAATAAAGACTGTACATCGCTATTTCTGTGAGGGTGATATTTTATATCTGTCTATGTACCTATTTTTATAAAGATTGCCTACAATATTTTTATTGAAAATATCACATTGAATCCATATTGTCCTAAACTTGGTCTAAAAACATGGAATCGTCTCCTACACGGCGATGTCATTTTATAACCGTCTTGGCATCTTTTACCAAATTGCCTGTTCTTTACATTTCACCTTCCTGTCAAACCTTCACAAATGGGAGGTAAACCAGGTCAGGTTTGGCTGTGAAATTTGTACAGTTGCGGCTAAACAAGAAGCAATTATTTTGTTGATCTTTAAATAGGCCCCTTAAAGCGCACAAGCTGTGTACACATGAATATTCATCAGGCTGCAATGTCCTGAATATTGGCGAGTGTACAAAAATACCGCGCTGACGATAAGCAGACTGATCTCTGATTCCACCTACTGCATATCCCAATGTGGAGGCACAGCAGAGGTGATGTGCCGGGTCTAGGAGAATATGCAAGAGCAACCAATCGTATTTCAGATCACTGTATACAGATCAGCGAAAGATGAATTCTGATTGGTTAGTCTGGATGATTCCATTTTCCCTTTTCCATGGGGGTCATTTTAGCTGGACCTGGCTCCAGAGTAGAGACACTGAAATGGTACCAGGGGTGGACAAATGGAGGTGCAAAGTGTCCTAGAGTGCCCTAGACCTTTCTTAACCATTTGGGAACTCAAAGCCCAAGGTAGATCCAATTAATTTTGGCCCAAGTCAGTTCTGCACAGGGGCCCACTATTCTACGCCTGTCACTGAATGATATATATTGGGTCTGATTTAATAAACCCTTCAAGACCGTCATATGTGAACCTGAGTGCTCCAGTAAACCAAGAATGGATTTCCTAAATATAATTTGCTCTTAGTTGGCAAACATTTACAGTCCTGGACCAGATCTTTTCCAGATCCAGATCTATTGCTGGATTACCTAGGTTCTTCTATGATAGTCTATCTTCTGCAGACTTGCAGAGCTTTAATAAATGAGGTCCATTGTATTTTATATTATTAAATAACTATGACATGAACACATCTAAGATTATAAGATTGGACCACATGAGGTGGTACCACAATGGTGGTAAAAGATTCCAAGGTAGCAAAAGGTTGAGTGAGTTGAGTGTAGGGAAAATCTGTGAGGAGAGCTGGGCATCAGCAGCCTCCTTACTCATTTGGTGCAGGTTTCATGGAAATAAAACCGTCCTCACCTTATGTGGTTGTCCCAGTGATCGGGACTCTTCTCCCTTTGTACTTCAGCTGCCCCTTGTGTCCTCCAATCAGAGTGTGGATCTTGGCTCTCTTTCATTTTGCCCTTGGATGGCTTCCAGGCTTGGTCCTGGGGGGTGGCCGGCGCATACCCCGCCACTGCAGAATCTGCCAAGAGAACAGATGGACAGCTATGAGCCACCCCCAATCAGCTGACAACAAATAGAATTAAGAATATAGAACCATTGAAACAAAACATACTTACCAAAATGCACAAAGGGGGCGACCATCTTCAATCATGAACCCCTGGGACGAACATCATAAAAACAAAAGACACTACAGGGACAGCCCAGTAGGAGCACGAGACACCATACAATGCCAGCACAATGGAGTGTTAGCTCTTGGGTCTAGGACCAGCCATTGGCAACATGTCAATTGTGCATGTGCAAGTTTAATTATGTGATATCAAGCGAGCGTATTAGGCTTCCAAGGCAGGTCTACATCTCAGGGGGTAATTTTCACTTTAGACTTGGACCATAAAACAGGTTTGATATTATATTACAAGGAGATCACAACCATGACAATTGTTTAACATGCAGCAGCCGCAAAGCAGCATGGAACTGGATTGATTAATTGTAACAACTCATGAAAGTAACACAGCCCGAAATGAAGATTCACTCCCCCAGATTGATTACACACCCACTATAGCCAAAATAATTGCAGCAGTAACTGTATGATAGTATTTAGTATATGATGTTTTCTTCTTAATTACATGCAAATAAAGCTTTTTGTACAAAGTGTCAGACACATGGCCTGGGACAATCCATTTACCACTGCTGGGGGGTGGGCTACCATGGTCAGCTTTTACTCCATGCAAAGTGACAAGTACTTGGCCTGGGGCAAACCATATCCTTTTCCTGGAGATGCTTATAATGATCATCTTCTTCTCAGGTACATGGCATGGAACAAACTATATACCACTTCCAGGGGTGTCTACAATGGCCAGCTTCTCCATAAAAAGTGACAGGTACAAAGCCAGGGGAACCATATGCCACCTCTAGAGGTGCTTACACTGATCAGCTTCTACAACATTAAAAATCATAAGTATGTGGCTTGGGACAAACCATTTACCACTACTGGGGGTGCCTACAATGGTCAGCTTCTACTCTATAAACATTTGCAGGTACGTGACCTGGAGCAAACCATATACTGCTGCCAGGAGAGCCTACAATGGCCAACTCCCCCTGCATGCTGTCATGTGGTGGTGTCAGATATACCTTAATAAAAAAAAATCCCTCTGGTTGAGGGGGTGATGAATGAATTCCTGCATTTGGTGGGGAAAGTTCAGGTCTGGGGAAGGGGTGGATGTCCGAGGGGGCCTAGGTGGGGGCACAAAGAAATATAAGGTCTTCCATTGGTGTATTTACCTTCTCAGGGTTAGAGGCTTTCTCTGTCTGCCCTTCATACATACATGGTGAAAGATTTGTGCTTCTTGGCCTTAATTTTTGTTTAGTTTTTATAAATAGGTTCTGGGCTTTTTCAATATTTATTTACTCTTTTTATACGATTTTGTGATAGCAAAATCTTTAATAAAAACAATATTTACAATGGTCAACCTAAGGCAAACCATATACCAAGCTGGGGGTGCCTACCATGATCAGTTTCTGCTCCATAAAAATTTGCATCGACGTATCCTGGGGGTGCCTACATTGGTCAACTTCAACTGTAAAAAGAATGATAGGTATGTGTCCTGGGTCAAACCATTTACCACTATTAGGGGTATCTACAATGGTCAGCTTCTACACCAAAGAGGTGGTTTTCATTCCCCGCATGCATGTTCCCTACATGGCTTTTAAATGTTTTTCATGTTCATGAGTTTAATCCTGAGGACTCAGCTATCCGCCCCCTACCACAATGTGGACCCCCCCCCTCATGTGTCCTTCCTATAGTATTTCCGATTATTTCTTCCATAGGGAGTGCCCACACCTTGCAGATAAAAAACCCATAAAATCCCCCGTCCATGGTAAGTGTCTGGAGCCAGCAATGCTTTATTTTCCCTTCAGTTCAGTTCAAAAACATTCAGAGCCATTAATGACCAATAGCTGAAATCTGATTTTCCTATTCCGTCACGGGTGGTTCCACGCTGGGGGTGCAAAACTGCTATCAGATGCTTGTAGGGACGTTAGAACTTAATCACAGGTTTATGGTTAATGTCACCCTCTGAACTAAGTGAAAGAACACTGAGGTATCATTTAGTCCAGTGGTCAACTCAATGTAATGTTACAGAAAGCAGGTGCAGGTGACGGTCAGAGACACAGAAATGGTGCAGGAGATATGTAGTTGGTGCAGGAGAAGGTCCGAGAGTGCAGACATGGTGAAAGAGACAGTCAGAGACACAGGCATGGTATAGAAGGTGGTCAGAGACTGTAGGTGGTGCAAGAGATGGTCAGAGACTGTAGATGGTGCAGGAGATGATCAGAGACTGTAGATGGTGCAGGAGATGATCAGAGACTGTAGATGGTGCAGGAGATGGGCAGAGACTTTAGATGGTGCAGGAGATGGGCAGAGACTGTAGATGGTGCA
>NC_092864.1:31732240-31744566 GCF_032062135.1 Pyxicephalus adspersus
TGGGCAGAGACTGTAGGTGGTGCAGGAGATGGGCAGACTGTAGGGGGTGCAGGAGATGGGCAGAGACTGTAGATGGTGCAGGAGATGGGCAGAGACTGTAGGTGGTGCAGGAGATGGGCAGACTGTAGATGGTGCAGGAGATGGGCAGAGACTGTAGATGGTGCAGGAGATGGGCAGAGACTGTAGATGGTGCAGGAGATGGGCAGAGACTGTAGGGGGTGCAGGAGATGGGCAGAGACTGTAGGTGGTGCAGGAGATGGACAGGGACTACAGACTTACCAAACCAAATCATATTTTCTAGAAGCCAGTCTAAAAGAATATTTTCCTGCATTGGCACCCAAGTAAAGAATACTCAGACTGCTGTCTGCTGGGGCAGATACATGACACGAACAAATATAAATTAAAGCTCTAACACTCCAACTGATTTTATTTTACTGAAAATTGGTTTAGTCCCTATGACTAAAAGCTGAGCCTTGTAAGCTCCCTGCAATCATTACATGGTATGTGCTACTGCTTAGGACAATCTAAATTGTTGTCACGGCATTGCTCCGATTTTTACAGACCACAGATCTGCCAGGACTCTGGGGATGATTAGATTCTCTGGTTTGTATCTTCTGTCGGGGCATCCTGGGATTTACAGTTCCCCACGAGGAGTCTGGCCCATCAGAATGCTGATATGTCTATGTGCCAGGTACACAGGACACATGTGCCAACATTTACTTCTGTTCCTGCCCCGCCCCCTCCCGTCCCAAACTCGAACTCCAGGGGGTACGGCACATTGTGCAAACTTCCAGAACGTTCTCCTGAGCCAGAATACTCTGCAAATATTTGTGCGGAATGTTTGTTTTTTTGATCTGACAAAGGAAATTTGGAGGTGAATGGGCAGGAGACCTCTTCAAAGAGTGATGACAAAACGTGTAACGGCAGGGGCCGGGGCCCTCGAACTTCCTCGCTGCTGCTAATGAGTGCCAGGGCTGATAAAAGTCAATGCAGCACTTGTGGGTTCCTGGATTAAAGCAAACCTCTGGTAAAAAAAAACACAACCATCCCTATCCTGGTCCCAATCATCTGAATGGACACGCCCCCTAGAAGCCTGATTTGAAGTAGCAGCTAGCAGGCATCAGACAGATGATATTGGCTGAGCTGATAAGTGATTCATTCATCTACTGAGCTGACACAGGACGAAGGACTCTTTCCTTGCATTTACTCGAGCAGCCAATCACAGAACAGCAGGGCTGTACCATACAGGTGGGAGGTCACATGGTCTGTCATACCTGGAAGTACTAGGAGGAATAGGGAGGGAAGAATCTGTAACTGGGAAGATGGGGAGTCACAAAAGTGTATAAAAAAATGGCAACCACATTTTCTTTAATGCTAGCTAAGCACTACTTGGTCCTGGGGTGTTGTAACCTCAACTGTGTGATGGGGCTCCCCCTAGTGGACAGGTTGGACAGGAAATGCCAGAGAAGGCTGCCAGCAACGAATCGAGCATGACAATGTCAGAGCATGGAGAATTTGCCATCAGGCATTTGGAAGAGATTTTACACTACAAAGAATGTGTGCACAGTTGGTGCCGCAACCTGGGACAGCAAGGTTCACAAGGCATGGTGAGCATGCTACTTTTTAGTACATAGATTGTTCATGTTCTTTGTGTAAATATATATATGAACACCAACATCTGGCTAAGAACGATCACTTATCCCGGCACAGACAGAAAAATAGAATCTGACATACCGATCTTTGGGTGCCAATGATAGCCTTGTGTATGACAGGTTCTCTTTACCAGGGCCATTCTTTTTGCCACCGTTCACACACTGCCCTTTGAAGTCATGTGACCTGCATCTTTTTATAGTAAACTTCCCCTAAAAGCCATCCCACCTTTGATTTAGTTGTCAGCCAAAAAGAAAAGCTCATTATTGACTGATTATTGATCTGGTGTAGAAGAAGACAGTAAAGTTTAGCAAGCCACAGTTTAACCTTTGTCAATAACAAACAGCTGAATCTGTCACCTGGGATAACTTCATAAAGCAGAACTAGCATAACATACGTGATAAGAACGGTACCATTTTTGTTCAGGGATCACTGGACTGAGATGTCGGCTCAGGGGTGACAAATTCATGCAAATCCTGGTGGCTGTGATCACAAATGTCTGACATAGATCAGCCTCTGCTGCAGCCTTTCACAATGTGACTTATTACAATGTTGCAGTCTGATCACTGGGGGCTGGAGACAGAGAAAATGCTTCTCCTGCATGCAGCAGATTGATGATATCATCTCAGCCTAGGAACTGTCACCGGGTTGGAGATCTCAATTTTTTTTTTCTGCAGACTTGTAAAAATACTAAATGCAAACTTTACCTCTGATGTCTGAACACTTTATCAGTGAATACACCTTGTGGATTTTTTTTTTTGACCCTGAATATGTTGCTGTGTGATTTCTCGCAGGCCTTTCTGTGGGGTGAATTTCCTATACACACCACTAGGAGGCTGGTGACACCATAGAGCTGCCATGAAACCTTTCCCCACAAAAAATGCAGGAAGAATTCCACGGACAGGAAGTGAAAGGTCAGTGACACGTCAGAGGAGGCAAAGTACCAACCTGGAGAAATCCGCCAGCTCCACACAAATCATTATCAGCTCTTATTGCAACATTCACACAGAAGGCCTTTTTGATGCAACATTTTCACTCCCCAGCAATTCACATTGAAATGTTTCACCCTCTGTCACCTGGCATCACATTGACTTCCCTGATGGTGAAAACAACATTAGCAAGTCCACTAAAAGTCCATGTGATGGGTGACAACGCTTGAGCACAATGAGGAGACACGTGTGACACGCAAACAATGGCAGACATGAACAATGCACAGATATTACATTTTCAAAAACATTGACATGCATGAAAAGGACATAAAAATTGAATCAAATCAATGACACTTCACATGAATCAACACAGCACACGTCAGAAATATTTATTGAAAAAAAATCCATAAATTTGAATCTGTCACGTGACCTAAAGCCTAGGCAGAGATCACAAGCACCCTTGTGGGTATTTCACTCCATTGGAGACTGCAGGGGTGCTGTTGTCCTTTTTCTGTCTGGAAGCATTGTATAAAGCAGCCTAGCCAGTACATTTCATCAGCAAACATGGCTACCCCATATAGTTACGCACAAGAAACAGCACAGAGACTTTTGGAGCATGACACAAATGTATCATCAAAATAAATCACTTCAATTTCTGAACAACTCAATCAATTCTGAACCAATCAGGACTCCCTATATAGTGGTGTCAGTCTAACACAGGTGACCCTTACAGGAGCATGTGCTGCTGATTTTTCATTAGCCGATCAATAGCAGTGATTGGCTGGGATGTTTTGCCTAGGTGTAGTTTAATGTACTGGGAGTGCTGTCTGGTAGTGGTACCAGGATCACAAGACTGGCTGAACAGAACAACAATACATGCACATGTGTATCTCAGACAGCAGCACATGCGTGAAACAGGATGCGCATGATGCAGACATAGAACAGGCCACCATCAGCAGACAGCGGAGGCCCCAGGGGTAGAAATGCACAGAAGGCTGCGGTCTTACCTGACTTCACAGAGCAGTGGATGTGAGCTTTGGATTCGTAGTAGACCCAGTCGAAGCCGGCCTCCACCGCCAGCCGGGCCAGCATGCCGTATTTATTGCGGTCCCTATCGGAGGTGGTAATATCCACGGCTCGCCCCTCGTAATGCAGGGACTCGTCCGAATGGTGGCCATCCTCATCCCAGCCTTCCGTCACCCGCAGCTTGACGCCCGGCCACTGGTTCATGACAGAGATGGCCAAGGAGTTCAGGCGATCTTTGCAGCGCTGCAAGAAAGAAGAAATGCGGTCAGCCAGTCCACCAATACAAACAGCTCTTCATATTGAGAATCTTCTAGAAATTTACTGTTAGAAAAAACACATTTTCTGAATTTTCTTACTGATTTGAGACCAGCTACATTCCCATTGGCTGGGAGTCGTCAGGTGAAGAACTGCCCATGAAGAGCCAATGAGAAGATTGTCTACTGAGCCCCCTGACTACCAGCTATGAGGCAATAATTACTTTGCCAATCACAAACTTTGACTGAGAAATGTTTGTTAAGGGATACATTGACCAGCATTCCTATTGGATAGGAGTTGTCAAGTGAAGAGCTGCCCTTGGCAACCCACAGTGAATGGAAAGGCTGTCAACAGTATATCTTAGCAACCATTAGCCAATAATTACACTGAAAATTGTTTGTTAAGGGATACGTTGAGCGTCATTCCTATTGGCTAGAAGTTTTGAAGAGCTGCCCTTGGCAACCCACAGTCAATGGAAAGACTGTAAACAGGGTATCCTAACAATTGTCAGCCAATAATTACACTGAGAAGTGGTTGTTAAGGGATACATTGAGCAGCATTTCCATTGGCTGGAGGCCTTAGACCACCAACCAATGCGAACGGTTGGCTGCCAGCTCTTTACCATAAAAAGGAGCACTCAGAAGTTGCTGCACTCAATCTTCCATATACGCTTGTGAAAATAGCCATTAGTGTATATGTGGGTCATAGCAATGGTGGGACGGAACCCGCACCTCATCCCTACTAACAAGTCACTCTATAAATTTGTTATTTACCAACTCACACATCATAATTCAAATTTCTCTTATTTTCACAATCTATATACATAATTGTAATTATTAGAAGCCAAAGTGTCAGGGTGACAATGCAGGATCACCAACAAAATAGGTATAAGGCGTTGTCACCCTAAAACAGAAAGTGTATGAACAAAAACCTTTATGGGGGGATTTTGATAAAAGCTTCAATGAAACCCCAAAAATGACACTGGAGCAACATCAGGATGGTAAATGCGCCCTATCCTTCCTACAGTGTATACATGAGGACCCGTAGGTTTCATTTTTTTTTTGTCACACCTCGGGAAACTTACATATTACGGTCAGTATTCCCGGAGCTGGGAATGTTCCGGCTTGTATATATGGATGTATGTGTCTATAGGAGGCTTATACAAGATCGTTATCTGATTGCTCTTTGCGTTCCGTGCGTGTCCTGCAATCTGATTGGCTGAGGGGGAGGTAGTTCGCTCCTCTTGATTCATAGGAGTAAACACAGCGGATCACAGACGGCACAGTTCTGGGGCACAAACGGTGTTTGTCTGGCCACGGAATGAGCGAGCTGCACATTTTTCATCGAATACAACTGAATTGTGCCTGCCGTCGGCCTGTGCTGTCCCCGGGTCACCCTGCCCACAAAGGCAAACCACAGGGCCAACGTTCCATTCATCATCGGTGTATTTCCCGCTCATTTCTCAGGTCACATTTCTCCAGTTGTATATATAATATATATGGAAATATAAACATAGGGCTCAGGGAGGGCAGGCGTAGTGCCACCTAAAGGCCAAAGGGGATAATCACGCATAGGCATCACTTTGCCACAAGGATTTGCAGCACATTGGGCACCATAGTCAGAAATCACTGTCACCCGTCCATGATTGTTTCAGGTGCCATTTTGGGATCAATGGCTGCCCATTCCATTGTATGAAGCGGGAAGATGGGCATGAGGCCACCTTATAGCAGTCAAGAGGACTGACCGCAACAACATTGGAGGACACCGGTACACTTTATATATATGAATCAGAATGATGGGTGATGAAAATCTACATAGAGTGTTAATTCACTTTGCTAAGTGAACAGACTAATTACAATCTCCCCGCCCGATAGTATGTAATAACATAAAAAACATAACATAGTTCTCTGGCCCTGAATGCCCCCTTCCTCCATCGCCCTGTCCCTTGTATTTGGGGGGACATAATCTGAGTCCCTGTGTGATTGCACTCTGTCAGGGCGGATAGCTCAACCAGATTGTTTTATCTTTCTGCAGAGACGCGTCATCCATGGCAGCATGGGGCAGTATGGGAGCTGCTGTCTGCCCTCGCATGCCTGCACCAAAATGTGCCAACGAGCCGCACAGAACGAAGGAACAAGAACACAAACAACCAACATGATCACTACGTCAAGGAGCCCTGGAAACAAACCAAACTGAGACATGGACCCTTATAGTGCACTATACAGACACCACAAAGGTGCAATTAAAGCTGCACACATTTTTAGCTCTTTATAGCACCCCAACACGTTATGATTTTTAGAATTTTCTGTTAAAATGCTGCCTTTTCTGCTCTGACTCTGCAGTGGTCTGTGCCAGCATAGTCTAGTACCAAGCACACCCCTCGGCACAAGTGTAATGCAGATGAAATGAGGGGATTGGTCAGGTCCTATAGAATGCCATTTGTAAAGTGCATTGGATGCGACTCTGGTGCATAAAGATCCGCATGGTCATAGAGAAACACCATGTATGTACTTACAGCCCCCCCCTTCCCCTTGTACGACAGACACAACGCTGCTCCTCTTTCCCACTTACTTGCTTCTCATGCTGCACAATGCACTCAAATGCAAGCTTATGAGAATGCTGAATCCTAACTAAAGCTGACTTACCTACCCCCTTTCCATCGCAAGATGCCGGCATCCTCCCTCTTCTTCACTTCCCAAAGACAATCTTCAGCTAATTTGATTGGCTGCACAAGTTCATTCATTCCCAAAGTGCGCAAGGGAAGCTGGAAAAGCCTGGCAACCAATGCCGAGTTGCGCATGTGAAGAATTTACAAGATTTGACAGCCAGGTGGCGATCAGGCAGGGAAGTGCAGTTATTGCTGAAGGGACATCACCTGTCCCTTTCTGTAGGGGCCATCTGCCTAAGTCACAAAAGTTCAAAGTGGGACTTTAGCATAAAGCAGGTGAAATGCAGGTCAGTGAAAGGTCAACTACAGGCCAAATGCCTCTATCTAGAAATGTCAAATGATCTCAAATGCTCAAACAGATGAAAGCCCAAAGCCAATTCTTTGATATGCAAGTTTACATTCTTCTATTTTTTACCTCTAAACAGCAAAAGAGAAAATCATAAGGGGAAGCTCAGCTCAACCTATGAGGTTCTGCGACAGCTTTAATGACCTTACTATGACTGGCTAAAAGGTTGGCGCGATATGAAAAGCACGGCAGGATATGTCATAAAAAACGATCAATAAAATACATTAATGGTAACAGAAACTATTGATCTGGGGAGGTAAACACACGCCCTTGCTGCTGCACCTTCGCTATTTTTGGAGTATGGCAGGAATACTGACACCTAGCTGCGGATCACCTGGCGTCCTGCAGAGGCTTTATTATAAACGCAAGAAAAATTCTGAAACATAAATCCTGATAAAAGCACTGATATCCCAGTATCTGCTAAAGGATTTTATTTTTACTATCCACTTCTGAGATTTACATAGCTCTGCCACAAAGCATAGCCCTGTCTGGGGGAGAAAAAGACCAGCTGAAGTTCAGTAACACTTACAAATCTGGTCCCTCCCCCAGCTTGTGATTGGACTGTGGGGGAGAAGCAGCAGACTGATGAGCTCATCCTCTGTTATTCTGCTCTCTCCACTCTATAATTGCTATAATGAGTAATATTTGGTGGCACAGGTCTCCAGGATTCGATGGTAATCTTATTAATCGCTCTGACATGTGCCCTTCATGTTCTGCAAACACTGAAAGATGCCATTTAAGATTAGTTGTAGGAAACCTATTACTGTAGTTCCTAATTTTAACAACCAATCATGACATATTACTTTGTAACAGTAGCTATGACATCATACCTGGCCTGAATATAGCCTGAGCAGAGCAGTTGGAGGGGTCCATGCAGAAAACTACAGAGGGGACGGATACAAGACCAGAGAGAGAGAGAGTGGCAATGACTGGTCTTTATTACAGGAAGTTCAGTGTCACATTGGATAACTGCACAGATCTGAAATCCTGGCTAGTTGTAGGAATGAATTTCCTTGTAGTGACATGATATTGATACCTCCCTGTGCTAATAAAAGTTATGGTTTTGGCCATGCACCTATAGACTTACTGTCCTTTTGGAAAGGTGTCTAACATAAGCAGCTGAATCTGTGGTTATATTAGCTTCCTGTACTCTACCACATGGCAGAAATCAGACTGGAGGGGCGGAACTGTAAGATATAAAGGAACAGGGATCTGATTGTGCTGTCTGGCAAGTGTTTCCTGCATTGCAGGACCATCGAAAGGGCCCTGGGTCTATGGAATTTTATTTGCTTCAAAAAGATTTTGCCTTTCTATACAAGATTATGGGTATCCAAAACCACTTGAAGGAGGTCAAATGCAAGTTAAGAGGTAAACTGAAGGTCCAATGTACCCATCAATGAGGCCTCAAACTGATACTAGACTGATGCAACCAACACAGGTCCTCCGAGGTACCAATGCCCTTAATGTTCTCTGAGGTATCAATGCCCACAGCGCCCCGCTCCCTAGGCACACACATGCAAGCTGGTCCATGCAAGTAAAGCTGCGTACACACTTCCAATTTTTATTGTTGGTAAACGAACGACGAACGATCCTGCATGATATCTGCGAACGATCGTATGGCACCGATCCTGTACATACAGATAACGACACGATCATTCAAAGATATTGTACACACGATAGATGCGATCGTTTGAACGATACAGGAAGTGACGTGCACGACAGGAAGTGAACGAACGTTCGTTCGTCACGCATGCTCAGACCATGGACGATCACTGAACGACCGTACACACGATAGATGGTCAACGATCATCGTCCAATCCGATCCGCCAGTCCGGTCGTTCATTTCCAACGACTATCCTCGTTCGTCGACGCCGTTGGTTACTTTTTTTACGAATGATTTTTGGCCAATCGGTCGTTCATTTCCAACGATAAAAATTGGAAGTGTGTACGCAGCTTAAGGCATAGAAACAATCCTTCCAATGTCTGTGAACACCCAAACGTCATACAAAAGCTTTTTTGGGCAGATTTCTCTTTTTCTGCAATTTTTAGTATACATTCACCTAAAACTCACCTGAAATATTTATCCTCATAAGATCTAGATAAACCAAGTGCCACTAGCTGCCTGAGATTTGCAGCTGCCAACCTCGTGTGCTACCTGTGGCCCTAGACAAAGGTGAGGAATCTTACCTTTGCATGTGGTCCTATCAGGACATAGGTGTGGAAGGTAAACACAGGAATGTAAGTTCCTTGTGAGATAAGATAGGAGTCCATGTCCTTCCCACCTCACCCTGCAGGAAATTTCAGGGCAGGACCCTTGGACTGGAGAACAGCTTGTATTCACCCAAAGCAGATACCTGCAGCTTGGGTTATTAACCCAATGTAGCCACAACTTTTGGGGGAAACAAATGATGGGGGTAAAGGACTCTATTTCTCAATAATTTAAAAAAAATTGAATCTTGTTATGTGTTGTGTATTTCCTCCAGATCTGTGAAGTATCCAGTATAATAATTTGCCCTTGTGCAGGAGCTTCCTGTAATAAAGACCAGTCACTGCTGCTTTCTCTTCTTGTGCAGGATGAGTGGTCTCGTCTCCGCCCTATAGTTTTCTAAAGATGTCTAATAGTAGGCGGGGCCTGCCAAGTCCCTCCCACAGCTCTCTGCACCACCACATTTACAATGCAATATCTTGGTTTACAAAGGAATTCAGTGCACACAGTTAGTTGAACGATATCCTTCATGACTATTGAAGAATATGATGAAAATGTTTCTGTCCAGAGTTTAGATTTAATGATATAATTGGATAAAGTTGCATATTATGATACATATGTGATATGATTCAGAGGAGGCTCGTGGATAATTGGCATTCTTGTCAGTCACTTACATAGCAGAGAAACACAATTCTCCTGCCAGACAGGGACTAGAGTCCACCAAGCCTGCCCAGTTCCTCAGTCTGCATTCCTGTGGGTATCTACAAGGTTATGTTTAACATGTCACAATCCACTCAGACTCTGCACACATTTCTCCAGCACTCGCTGGTTTCTTTGCATCATCTCAGCATTGATATTGTAAAGGTTGTGTGAGTGAGATGAAGAGCTGTATGATCTTATGATTGATGCAGTGTGCAGGAATATTGGATTGATATCTGAGATTGAATGCAATAAACCGAACAATAAATACTCTACACCGTGTATACAAATAAATAATAAATATCACAAAGAGATTTAAAATGCATAAAAAGAGCGATTATTTATGTTATTGTTTTTTGGCTTTCCGTTTTAAAATTTATTTTAGATTAAAGTCTTCCATTCAATGGGTAGAAGAACCTTGGCTGATGTGCTGATTTTCAGATTTTAGGCTACGTACACACATGCAATAATTGTTGTTGCAAAACGAACGACTGACGACCAATCAACCATTATGCATGATTTTTTAAAATGTTCGTATTGAGCACAATTCTGTACATGCTGTAACGATACGATTGTTCAAATATAATCCACCAATAGTGTACACACGCTAGATGCGATCGTTTGAACGATGCCGGTAGTGACGTGTACTAGAGAAAGTGTACTGCAGAACCATCCACGATCACTGAACGACGGTGCACATGATAGATTGCGAACCTCTGTCGCCCAATCAGATCCGCCGGGATGGTCGTTCATTTCCAGCGACATTCCTCGTTTGTCGGCGTTGTTGGCCAGTCATTGTGCACTTTTTATGTTAAAGATTATCGGCCGATCGGTCGTCAATCGTTCGTTTCCAACGGCAATTATTGCCTGTGTGTACGTAGCCTTACCAAAGACAACTGTATAAGGAATTTGCCGATCAGTGAATTGGTTTTAGAGCAATATAAACCCAATGAATTTGTTGATTCTCAGCAACATTCACTAAATGTAATTTATTTTTTCTCAAACCAAAAATTGCCCCACTTTCACAGATGATTCGTTTTATAGGTCACTGTAAATACAAAGTACTTGTATACCCATAAATGGTGTTTTTTCTGTGTATTAGCCCTTGAAGGGGTTAATAGGTCGCTGCTTTGCTCCTACCCACCCCAGTACTGGAATGCAGCCTGATGTTTGTTCTTTATTTAAGGTGGAGTTCTACCTGGAAACCCCACATAACACCCTCCTTACCACAGCTCTTCACTGAGGGTCAAAAGTCCAACCGGCTCAGGGAAGAGATTATGCTGAGGAATCTGAGCAACAGATCGATACCTAGAAGTCTGCAAGTCCCAGGCATGGGCATTTACAGACTATAGGCATGTGCATCCAGGCTTTAGGCATGAGCATCTGCAGACTTCACAGGCATTGGCATTTACAGGCATGTGCATCTACAGACTTCTTAGGCAGCAGACTTCACAGGCATAGGCTTATGCAAATTTCACAGGCATGGGCATCTGCAGACTTCACAGGCATGGGCATTTACAGACTTTAGGCATGGGCATTTACAAACTTTCAGACATGTGCATCTACAGTCTTTAGGCATGGGGATCTACAGAATTCCCAGACATGTGCATCTAGTCTTTAGACATGGGCATTTACAGACTTCTTACGCATGGGCATCCACAGACTTTATGCACATTGAGGGTGGAATTTGGGCAGAGGTCGTACCTTGGTCTTCCCAATACAAGGAGGTTATTTTCTAGGTTTGGGTGAGCATGTGATTACTATTCAGGATGTAGTGTCCAGGGCTTAGTGGCCAATCACAGAAACCAGACACTATCATGTGCGGAAGAGGAAGAAGTTTACCTTGTGTAAGCTCCAACACAAAGCTTACACAAGGTTAGAACTCAAGTTAGGCTGAGCAATGAAACAGCAGGGGGAATGCACTGAATTGACAGAATGATGGGGTCTCTTGAAGCCGGTGCCCTGAGGGGGTGTCAGCAAAATGCCCCCTCCCCTCTCAACAGGTACATCTATGCCTGCTCATCCAATGAAAGCATGAATTGTACAGTGCTCATTGGAACATTGATTGTTCGGCTTCCCGTCTGTAGGTAAATAAATAAACAGTAAAGTACCTTACTGTGTCTTTATATCTGATTCCTGCAGTCCCTTGCACAGCAGGATTGATTCTTGAAAAGGATGGGGCAGTGCTGTAAGCCAATATAACTATATTACATTACACAGTACACAGGATGCTGGATGATAGGAAGCACAGGAATGACCATATCAGTGTTCCACTGCTCTTTCGGTATCCAATAATAGGTATGGGCGGTCCTTGACCAAACTGAATTGCTTTAACTGCAGTAAAGTGAAGCATGGTCGGCATCTGGCTGTTTTATTTTCTTAAAGGAGCATCTGAATTATAATCTGCTAAGTACAGAATCAAAAGAATCAGTCATGTCTAAAATTTTCTTCAATCGTACAATCATTTGATGGGTCATTGATTACTTTTTGATCAAACTGAGGAGCATTCGCACATAATAAGTAAGAGAACTTTTGGGTGAAAGCTAA
>NC_092864.1:31744662-31826669 GCF_032062135.1 Pyxicephalus adspersus
ACCTGTAATAACACGGCACCGGCCCCAGCCAGCGCCCAGCTGCATTGACAAGTGGAACACAGAGACCCGAGCTGCTTGATTACCCTTCTGTTGACCTGGAACCGGACCCACTTGGTAAACACGACGACAGCAGGTACTTTTCACCTACAATTTGTGTTATTTTTCTCATACTGCGCTGAAACAAAGTAAACACAAAGAGAAATAAGGTGAACCTCACTCTCTGCTCCTGAATGGGAGGGTAAATGCCAGTATTAGGCACAATGTGCACTGGCAATGGCTTGGCCGAGCAGGACTGACAGCCAATCACATACACCGGCCTAATCAATAACAGAGGACAGCCACTGATCATCATGAAAACTGAACACAATTGGTCATGCTTCGGTTTGTATTTGTGAGATGTACCACACAACAAAGTCCTCATTAAAAGAGAAGACCTGACTTTTCTTTGCTGCGGTTTGATAACATTTCCAGGTCTTGTCCCTCCCCCTGCCTGTGATTGGATAGTGAAAGGAGAAGTTGAAGATGATGATCAGCATATGTGCACTGCAGCACACGGGTGGGCATAGGAAGTTGCAAAACACTCCACTGCAAAAGGGCCCTGGACCCTCCTCAGCCACAAGGGGGCCTGAAGAGAGTTTGGCAGAGGGCCCCTAAGTCGATTCTACACAGGGCCCACTGTTTGCTGTGTCCACAACTGGCACCACAACTGACTGTTTCCCTGTACTTTAATTCAGCATATATTGGGATGGCCTTGTCATAGTATCTTCACACTAGAAGCAGGTATGACTAAACTAGCTCAGGTCCCAGTAGTTTTGGACCTTTATGCCACATTAGGCAACCCAATCATGTGATTAAGGCGTCCAGGGTTAGCGGACCTTCAAATAGAAGGAACGCCTTATTACCATTTGCTAAATTTGTACATACCAAAGGAATTTTATGATTTGCAGCTTTTCTTTACAATTCTGCCAGCAATTCCCCCTTTGTATGTCCTGGATGACAGTTTGCTGCACAATGGAACCCATACCGGGCTTATCTGCAAGTTACACCCCGCCTATAAATATATATATATATATATATATATATATGGCAATGCTGTTACTCAAGCAGGAAGTGGCTTAACCCAATGCTATTTTCACACTTTCAAATATTTTTTTTTAAAGGAATGAAATCTGTGCAAATCCCTATTTGCATGATTATACAGAGTCGGAGATAAGAAGGGACGAAAACACGCTGTTATTACATTAGGTGGAAGGAAATGAGTAATTGTGGGTCAGGGAATGAAACCTAGACATGCCTTCCTGTAAACGTTTAACGTATATGAAAAAAAAGCAATGACCTATGGACATGTTAAAGCTAAACAAATGTCAACACACAAGAACTGTTCTTAGGAATCTTGGAGTCTTTTGTATATTTGTTCCAGATCTGTGCAGTGATCCAGCATTACAAAACTTCTGTGCAGGTGCATTTCCTGTAATAAAGACCGGTCAGTGCAGCTCTGTCTCCTTGTGCAGGGTGACTGGTCTTGTATCCGCCCCCTCTTGTATTTGCAGCAGACAGCCTGTAGTGGGTGGGGCCTCTTAGGGCCCTCCTACATGCCTGTTCTCTAAACAGGCTATGTACAGCACAGTGATGACGTCACAGCTACTTTTACAAGGGTAATATCAGGGTCTACAAAGGCATTTGGTGCTAACAAAGAAAGAAGGGAGCACAGGTTGCAAATACAAAACTTGACCCTGACACAGTTTTGGTTGCAGCTAGGGAAAACCTCAGTTCTTATTTACAAAAAACGATTAGTGATGTCACTGACCTGTACCTCTTAGCAGAATTGCTGATGCATATCCCGCTGTAAGCACAGTTCAGCTGACAGCCGCCGTGTGACCTGGCGACCAGAGTCGTTGGATCACATGACACTCTGCTCCTGGAGAGAGAACACATGGAAATGTGATTCACCTCCGCATATATTATGTTTAATAGACCTGAACGTGCAATACGACGTGCAGATCAAAGACTTATATTTAGCAGAAGTTCTAATCGCTTTTTGATTCATTTAATTTTAACTCAGGTAAAGGTATTAAAGCATTCTACACCAAGTTCATCAGATGCCTCACCTGGGGGGCGAATCCAAATGAGATGACTGGCCCCGGCCCAATCTGTAACACATATGTGAGTCTAGAATGCGGCTCTTTGTTGTGAAATTCTGGAAGATACAAAATGTTTATTGTAGTCGGCCTGGGGGGTGTTATAGTGAAGGGTGCCAGGAATCGGGGTTTACTGATAATATATGACATATGATAATATATTCCTTATCAAATTGATAAAAACAAAAGGATAAAATGTTGCTTTTTAAAAAATATCAGGATCTATTTATAAAGAATGTATATTCGGATTGTGACTTTTAAAGGACCAGGGGTGATTTGATTGGGCACTGCAGTACCATAATGACCCTAAATTGGCAATAAAAACCTCCATTCATTTAAATGACTAGCTGAACGCCATATTTAGAAGGGCATAGGTGGCCCATTCGCTTCCATTGTGGCCCATTCTCTTCCACTATGGCCCATTCAGTTCCACTGTGGTCAGTTCACTTCCACTGTGGCCCATTCACTTCCAATGTGGCCCATTCTCTTCCAATGTGGCTCATTCACTTCCAATGTGGCCATATTTGTCTGTATTGTGGCCCATTTGCTTCCAATGTGGCTCATTCACTACCACTCATTCATTTTTATTGTGGCTCATTCAATTCTATTGTGGTTCATTTGCTACCATTGTGGCCGTATAGACTGCTCTTTAAAGTGATGATCAGCTGATGAATCTCCCCAAACACAGACAGCAATAAAAACCTGATAATAGTTCTAACCCACATATAAACCGAGCTGAAAAAAGGCTTTGGTTACACATTTCAAAGTGAATGAGTTCAGTAGAGTTATGGCAGCACAATCAGTACAAAGAACTGTCTACCTAACCATGCTCCAATCAGATTAATTCCTGAAAAAAAATAAATTTTGATATCAGTAGTGCAGGAGTCATGTCACTTCCTGTTACGGGGCGACAACTCTCTCTTTGTATGTCTCCTCGTTTTGGTTCTGTGTTGTCACCCCATCACATACACTCTTTCTGCAACCGTACGTACGTACTTACATTACACAAGCAAGATTCACCACAGACACCATGAAGAAGTCATGTCAAGCCAATGCTGTGCAGCTGATTGGAGCAAGTTAAGATATAACTGCAGTACAGGAGATTAGCAACAACAAAATCTAATTGAGGATGAAAAAAAGGTGAAAACTGGATATTAAAAAAGAATGGAGTTGGTTTATGATACACAATGCTTCAGTACAAAGGGATCTAATTCTATTTTTTTACACAAGAATAATGCAACTTCACACAGGAATTATACATTTTTCCAAATAAATCCATTTATGAAATGTGTGAATGTTGGGTAAAAGTTGTGTGAATCTAGTGATTTTTTTTTTATCAGATCCTTAATGCCATCCAGTAATGGTGCATTGTGGCAAAAGGTTGGCAAAATTAAAATCTGTTTTTCTTCCATTCTACCTATAGCAAGGGAATCACTGATGAAATTGATGAAATCATTATCCAGCGTGCTACCAGCACACATGTATAGTAAATAGCAAGAACCCTCCAGGGATTTAGCATGCATGCACTCTGCAACCGAGGGATAATTCCCCCCATCTCTGCAGGATCCTCAGTGCTAGACAAGCGGTAACGATAATAGCATACTTTGTGGTAATCCCAACTCATACCACCAATTTCTCTCATTTCACAGCTTTTTTCGGTCTCGACAGGCCAAAAGTGAGGAGCTTTTAAGATGCTGCAAACATCTTTAATTCACTAGGTGAACCTTGAAAATGGTCCAAGCCTGCAATTTTCCAAACCGCATTCCTAGAGTCATCCTCTATCGCCCAGCTAAGTTTAGCAGCGTTTAATTCACATTTCTTTCCATGCAGAAAAAAAAGAATTAGGTTTGATGTGTATAAGGAAAACACAAATTAAGGCAAATTTTCTGCTTTGCCATAACTAATAACAGAATTGTAAGCGGCGTTCTGATTGTCATTGGTTTGGGGGTAAGCCCAGATGTGCGCAGTCATGAGGTCAGGCTCAGGCGTAATGGCATTCAGTTACTGGACCACATGGGCAGCCTTGCTTAAAGTTCCCACCCTTGCTCCCTTGAGATCCTTGATGCCCCCCGGGCTACCAGGTTTCAGATTATGAGACTTCCCTAATAGTACACAGCTCGGGTGACTTCAACGTCCCATAGCTGAGAAGAAGAAAGATGTCACCGATAGCTACCAACTCATTTTTCAAGAATGCAAAGGAATGGGTACTGCTCTGGGTTGAGGTGTTCAACGTTGAGCTCTTTGGGACTTTTGGCTTATTCCACTCCAAATAATGCAAGAACATTGGATCTAAGATCCGTAATTTTGAAACAACTTTACCAAGAATATGATGATGATTATCATCATCCGTATGAATACGTCCATTGGTTGAGCAAAACCTATTAAAAAATGTTGGTCTTGGGGGTTCTCTGTATTGTTGCTACAATAATCTTGTTGAATGTTGGAGCTGTTGCATAGAGACAATACACCTCACCACCAGTCCAATGCTATCCTAACTGATGAGTTTCTAAGACTTGGGCATGCAGTGGCATGGGCCTGGTGGCGCGCATTTTTGCCTGCATATAACCCTACAAGTCGGCCTCTTTGCTCTTCATTTGGGAAGCTAGAAGTCTACCTGCAGGAGGGGTGCAAATGTAAAATCTGCAGTGACATCCACTGGGTGTTGCCCATCTAGTGTGATTTTACTTATTACAACACAGAACTCATTTTCTAAAACACTTTTCAGCACTTCAACAACCTATTAGTATTTATTACCACATCAATGCAGCTCTCTTTAACAATGCACTGTATTGGAAGGGGGCGGTAGTAATCTCCCACAGATACACACAGAAAAAAGGACATCTTGTGGCAAAAATAGGTACTGCATGAGACAGCTCCAGATTAAAGGTGAGTTTTTTTCTTTTTTTAATTTTTTTTTAATATAAAAAATATACTGTGGCGTTGGGCTTTACCCCAGTGTTTATATCAAAAATATTCACAGGTTCATGAATGTCCATTACCATAAAATCCTTCTCTCATTCGCGGCACACTCCTCAAAGCTTATGTCTGTTTTGGCCTGTTCTTAAGTAAAGGCAAGCTCAAACATCCCTGGCTGCACACTGCCATCTCTATACAGCCGCTGGGCCCTTCCACCCTCAGCCCCGCTACTGTGGATGTTTGCTTTGTACTTATTACCTTTCAAGTACTTTCTCATATTAACATCAAATTACATGATTCCGTTAAGTTTTATTGGGTTTCGAATCACTTCGCCACCATAACTTTGGCTAAAGAGGAATTAAAAACAAACCTGTATATCTCACAACAGCGTTGGATAGGAGAGATGCCTGGCCGTTCCTTCCCATTTTACTTAGTGTCAAATACATTTTTCACATACCTCTCTGGGTATAACAGCTCCTAAGCCCCCTCCAAAATATACACACCTCACTACTAGAAAGAGGGACATGCAGAGCAGTGCCGCTCCCTGGATTTTTCTGCAGCAACAAAACACTAAAAAGAATGTATCACGTCCCTTCCAATGGGAGCAAATCTTCCGGCTCTCATCTAATTAGGGGAATTCCAAGCCCAGCAACTTTTCTTTTGTCAAGTCATCTGAGCAGACATCCAACCTGATGTGCAGGAGCTGTGTCCCAATATACTCCCTGCGTGTCCTCTCCAGGATACGATGTAAAGAACGCCTCGCTAAGTACTTCCACTCTGATAGCATGACAATATGAATGTGATTCCAAATAGATACCATGATATTAGTAAGATTTTACATTGAAGGGTCTATTTATTAATGTTTTTACCAAAGATTCACACAACTTTTACCCAAGATTTACACAATTATCATAAGATTCTATCAGAAATTTGTGTGAATCTTGAGTGAATACATTGATAAACAGACCTCCCAAACCTGATCTCTAAATCTTATAAAAATTTTAACATATCAGCATTTTAAAAAATTATTTTCAATCCTTATAAACCTGCAACTTTCAATATTAAAGAATTGGGGATCCTGCTATGGAGGTCTTTGTTATAGGGTCACAACGCTCGGTCCCTGTTTCCCATTGGTTCCCTTGTTGGTGACCCTGTCACATGCCCTGCCAGTAGAAACTATAGGAAGCTATGCTGAAGCTTTCTGAGGGAGAATGTTCAGCCGCTGTCATCATCAGAAAGTTTGCCCTGAACAGTGATGGGTACAAAGTTGTCACATGACAGGTGGCATTTCTGGAAATCTTCCCCTTGTAGCTGTTGTACAACTGAACAATCTTGGACTTTCCATCACTCTCTGTCTGGTGACAATGGTCAGTACAAATCACCCCAGCAGCAATAAAATCTGTAAAAGCAATAAAATGGGTTTTTACCCTTTCCAGAGAAACTAATAAAATAAATAGTCCCATTTAATATAGAGATGCACACCTGCTCCTTGAATGAATCCAGTGGTGTCTCTGCAGAGGTCCAACATTTCCTGTAATATATCAATGCCAGAGATCTCCAATCAGCTTTGCTCAGCATAGAGCATTAGTTCTGGCTAAGCAAGATCTCTGCAAAGAAACCACTGTTTTCAGACAGAGAGCTAGGATTCTTCTCTGCAGACTGCTGGCATGGGACAGGATTATCTATGTTGGTTGTAGTTGTTTTCTTAAGAAAATTAACTTTAGGACTTTGCACACCATCTGTTTTGATGCATATGTGTATATGTGGGTCTGATTTAATAAAGCTCTCCATGACTGGAGAAGATAGACTATCATGGGAGAACCTGGATGATCCAGCAAACCTGGAATAAATCCAGTCTAGGATTAAAAACATTTGCCAACTATTAGCCAATGTTTTATAGAAATCTGCTGGATCACTCAGGTTCACCCATGATATTCTATCAGTCTAGGACAGCATTGTTAAATTAGACTCAATGACTTTGTTTGTTTACTGTATTTCTATGTATTGTTTGTGGATGGGGGAAGCCATATTCCTGTGTACAATGGTTGTGTCTTGCTGACATTTGGTAAATTCTAAGACAGACTAAGAGGACCCCCACCCCCCAGTAATCCCTATCTAGAGCACTTAAGGTCCTCCTAGAAGGGGTGAGATCCCTTTATGTAAGTATTTCCTTCTGCTTTGCTGGAGAGCTGACATTCCAGAGTAACAGTCTAGATGTGGCACTGCAGATAAGGAGCCATATAGTTAAATCTATAACCTGGAAATTGGAAGTCAGTTTGAGAACACCTGAGAGTTTTCATGCTGTCACTTAACCATTGCAGGTCAACCCTTCACTTCATGTATGGTTGTTACTTTCCTTGTGTTAGATTCACACCTAATCATTAAGGAGGAAACAGGATAGTAACAGAAAGATCAGTCTGCTGCTTCTCCTCTTATTGTCTAGTCCAGCCTCAATTTGTTTAACAAGGGGGGAACCCCTGAAATAACTTTCAGGTTTTCAGGGAACCTCTTTTATAAATACTATATACACAGCACACATATTAGTGTGGTGGTCAGTAGGAAGAATGTCTCTTATATTGCTGGCCTTTGGGTAGAATGTCACTCTTACAGATAACCAAAAATATCATTGGTGTCACCTAAACTGACCTGAGAGGCACAAACTGCTTATTGCACAAGGAACCCCCAGCAACCCCTTGGTTGAGAAACAGTGTTTTCCACTAAGGACCATATTTTGTCCTTGTATGCTTTGGTGTATGCTGGGAATTAAACTTTTACCCATCTGGGGGATTTACGTGCACTTTACACCGGCAGGGATACAACAAGACGTAAGTAGAATCTCCCGCCATAAAGAAGAACCCTTTAGCTGTCCCTACTGTAAGATATTTCATCAGCACCTGTTTAGTGAATTTGTTACATAGTAGTTAAACAGCATTTTGTATGGAAAAGATTATGGGACAGGTGTGCGGTGTACACCTTTTGCCACTGCACTCTGCACCCAAAAACAACCTTTAAAGACAAAGCACAGATTTGCTTGCAAGTAAAAGTAAATTACAACCAACTAATTACTTATTGCATTATCAGTCTGATAGCATAAGGTAATTCATGTTTGTTGAACCCTGTATATTGTGTATGGCCAGTTTAGGAGGTTTATCCTGTAACCAATCTTTATCGCAACCATCATTCCTATCAACAGGGTGAATGACCCCAATGTCTGATATAGCGATAGCCATTAGAGGAAGCGTCTACATATAATATATGATTTGCATGTTATGTTAGATGCATGGAATAATGATGAGTGAAAGTTTAAAGTGAATAAAGTTTTACAATTTTTGAAAACTTTATTGGAGTCAAAGTGACACCAAAATTACGGTGGCTTCTAAAGGTGCAATGCGCTTTAAATGGCGTCTTAACCCTCTAAATCCATCCTAAATGGCTCAGTGGGCAAAAGGGAATATCCACCTTTTTCCAAAATTTTGCATTGAAAAATACATTGGGGTCTATTTATTAAGCAGTGAATTTGACATTCCCTGGTGAAGAATCGTCCAGGTCCATGTGTTTCAATAGCAATGACCCATTCTCCACCAGTGAATGGGCCTTATTTATCAAAACTCTCCAAGGCTGAAAAAGATTATCATGGGTGAACCTGGGTGATCCAGCAAATCTGAAATGGATCTGGTCCAGGATTGAAACCAATTGCCAACTAATAGCAAATGATTTTTAGGAAATCCATGGATGGCTGGATCACCCAGATTCTCCCATGATAGCTTATTTTCTCCAGTCTTGGAGAGCTTTAATAAATCAGACCCATTATTTTAGAGAATATCACTGCTTTATAAATAGAGTATGAAGACATTGAACCACCTCCACTGTTGGACCCCAATGTGTTCCTAAACCTTAGAATATTGGAATATTATAAATCCAGTTACTGATCATTTTTAGTTGTTGTTAAGGAGAATCTGTGACTTTTCCTATTCAAGGGATTCTAGCCCCCATAATTTGCGTCATGCAATACGCATTCATTTATGTGCATTAACACACTGCAATAGATCAGACAGATGTGAAATGTGTTCCTAACATCGGAATACTGTTTTTTACTTGCTCCTATCATTTAGAGAAGCCATTGGAAACCTCATCAGCATATTCTATTTAATGTACAGCGCTGCGTAATATGTTGGTGCTATATAAATCCTTTTTTATTATTATTAATAATAATACTAATACTAATAATATTAATAAGTTGACAGGCTAATGCTGGAACTACTATAACCTATAAAGTGACTCCATTGTTTATCTCTCTCCAAAGACTGAACCTGCTCTCGTCTTTTGCCCTCTGACCCCCTTCCTGTGTTTTACTGCAGTTGAACTTTGATTACAGATCCTCCGTGGCAGATATGAATTCATTTCCCTATTCGATCAACAAACTTGACCAGTCCCATCCATTGCTTAATTTTCCGCCCAATGTCGTACACAACAATGTCCTTAGGTAACCCTAACGAAGAAGTATTAACTCAGGTATCTAGACCCCTTGGAACTATGGGAACCCAATGATGGGGATCTGGGTTGGGGTCTTCAGTAATTATAAATAAATACACTTGATTCTCTGCATTACTGAACCTATAAACAAAGTGGAGAAATAAATTGTCTTGATGCGTCAGGACTGATCCAGAAGTGTTGTTGTGGTGCATTAATATCCACGTTTTAACGCATGTTACAGCACACAACGATCAGGTGCCTTGCATTGCAATAATATACATGCACAATCCATAATTTATTAGTAAAATTGTTAGTAATGAGACCTCAATTTCACATGTACAAAATTACCAACAAATTCACCAGTTTAAGTCAGCTTGTGTATATACAATTTGTCTTTTTTTATGAATAAATATAAGAGGAAAATCAAACCATGGACATATTTTGAAGTCATTTTGGTTCCTAATAGGACTGGTTGTGGTGATGATGAGTTGAATAGTTACTGAAGGGATAATGGGGACACAATGGACAACCCATTGAGGTCTGTACAAGGGTTGAGGGACGCTGATGAAACAGAATGCTATTACAACAATCAGGTGTGGTTAGAGCATGGTGTAAGATAAACTCTGAAAATAACGTTTAGGCCAAGCTATAGATACTGGAAAATAATGAATTTCCTAACCTGTAGGAAAAAAAAACCCATTAAGGAAAAGAGTTTTATATAAATGTTCACCGACACGAATGATAATCATCCTAGGTACAAAAACCCATCAATATGACGAATCACAATGGGATATATCATTCAACCCATAAATCTCTGCACATGGTATTTTTAGGGCACATTTTTCATATAAAAAGTAATCACTGAAGATGCAAACCAATTAAAGTCTAAAAGACATTTGTAACTATTCGAAGCTCAAATGATCAGAAAACGAACAGCACACTACAGGACAGGACACATAAAACAACCACTGAATATTGATCTATGTTAAAATATCAAATCTTCTTTGGATCTTATAAGAAATTGGTCCCTCTAGAGCCAGCTCTGGACTGCCATGTGTACTGCTCAGTGAAAGTCAATTGGATATGGATATTATATTATATTTTGGTTCATCTCATTGTATTAACATGCCTGTACCTGGCTTCCTTTTCTTTGACCTATCACCTGTCCATTGAGTCCCCTTCTGGTCAGAATGGCATATTTAGATCACCTTGCCCATGTCCCCTGTTCATTCCGGTAAGCACCACACCTATCTTAAGAAGAGGTCACAATCCATGAACCATAAACTTGTGTCATAAGACTGTACATGGTTATTTACAAATAACAATTGTGAAGTCGTCCATAGTAACCAGTTAAACATTTGCTTTCACTGTCAGAAAGGAAGAACAATCGCTGCATGTTACTGCATATTTGCACTTCTATAGTAAATCAGATGGAAATGTCATGTGGCAGCCCTCTGCTTAATGACCAGAATCAAAAGTCTTTTTTTTATTTATTTCACAAACATTGCAATGAGGATAATGAGAGGAGCTTTTTAATTGCTACAAAATGTGATACCCAGACCTCACAACTCTTCATGTTCACTGATTATATCCCATGCTCTATCCAGGTATAAACCACGTGCAGTCTGTCCAAAGCTGAGCCTAATATGCATCACAAGCAATTCTAAAATGTACATAAGCTACATACATTTACACCATTAGTACACCACCTATATGACATAATCACACCACCAAAATGTAGCATTCGTTATTAAACATTCAATCCAATTGATCGATTAGTCCCCTCATCTGAAAGCCACATTTTGATCTGTGTGCCCTACACCCTCATCTGCACTAAGACTTAACTTTCAGCATCTTCTGGGTTTCCTTTTCCTCAACTTGCCTTGACATGTCTGTAATATTGTTTTCTTCACCACTACACTTGTTATCTCTATGTCCAAACCTTTGCCATCATCCCACTTTTTCTCCCCTGTGCCATTGCCCCCCTTATTCTCCTCACTGATGCCATCATCCCACATTTATCCTATCACTTGTGCCTTCTTACTCCCTTCATCCCATTTTATTCATTTCATGTAATGATACAAACTTCATCCTTTCACTTAAGTCATCACATCACTATTATCCCCTCACCGTGCCATCATTCCACCTTCATCCCCTCGTCTGTACCTTCAGCCTTACCTAATACCTTCACCTGTGGCATTTTCCTATCTCTATTCCCACACCAGTGCCATTATCCCTTGAATTTTGCCATCACCATGACTTCATCCCCAATCGTCTTCATCTAATCGCTTTACCTGTCATCATCATGTGATCTTTCTTTAAAATGTGCCATCATCACTGCACCCATGCCATCATTCTATTTTCAACCCACACCTGTGTCATTATCCCACCTTCATACCCTCACTTGTGTCAATATACCAACTTCATACCTACACCTATACCATCATACTACATTCACAACTTACCTGAGCCATTTTTTACCTACATCCCCACTCTTGTACCACCATCCCACCTTTACCCCTCTACCTATGCTATCATCTATACATCATCCTTTCATTTGTCCAATCATCCCACCTACATCTTCTTAACTGCATCATTGAATCATTGTTACTCACTTACTGCTTCCCACCTTCAGCCCCTCACATGTGCTACTGCTCCATCTGTATCCCATCACCTTTGACACTATCCCATCTGTATCCCCCTACCTGTATCCAATTTAGGCCCCTCACCTATGTAAGAATCCAAGTATTGGACCCTTCACCTGTCATACTCCCAGCTCCAAGCCCTTCACCTGTGTCATAATGCCAATTCCAGGCCCCTTACCTGCCTCATATTGTCACCTGTAGACCCCTCACTTATGTAATACTTCCTCCCATTGACCCCTTGTTCCCTACCTGTTTCATAATCCCACTCCTGGGCCTCTCATCTGCACCTTACCTGCCTTATACCTGGCTTGTCCACCTCGTGCTTCCACACCTCTCTTAAACCTACCCTTGTGTCCCTCACCTCACCTTGTGTCTCATACTGTCAACTCATCTTTCTCATACTATAAATGTTTTGCACCTCACCAGTCTCATTCTGCTATCCCTGGGATCATTACCTGTTCTATTTCCACCTATTGGTAACCCACCTGTGCCATGACCCCACTCCTGAGCCCCTCACCTGTCTTACACCCGTCACACTGAGCCCCTCACCTGTCTTACACCCGTCACACTGAGCCCCTCACCTGTCTTACACCCCTAAGCCCCTCACCTGTGTCATGAGCCTGTCCGCCCCGGTGTTCTCCTCGTCCTTGAAGATAATGTCCGAGTTGTAGTTTGGGGTGAGCTCCTTGAAGCGCTCACAGTTTCGGGCGATCTTGCCCTCGTACCTCCCGCTGGCCCCCAGGGTCTTCTCGGGCACATTGGGGCTGAACTGCTTGTAGGAGAGCGGGGTGAGCTTGGTAGGTCTTCGCCTCCTGCCCACCACTCTGCCCGGCCCGCAGCCTCGCACCGCCGGGCTAAGGAGCAGCAAGGCGCCGCAGAGCAGCAGCACGATCGGGGGCAGCTGCATGGGGCGTCCGGGCTCCCTGGGGCTGCGGGATCACGACAGCCCCATCCGCAGACCCTCAAGCCCTGGCGGCAGCGGAGGGGAAGTCTGTGCAATCACCGTGCAGGTGTGTGCTGCCCCCCTCTAGTCCTGCTGGGGCTCCAGAAATGGTGGAGCTGGGTATCCTCCAGGGCTCCCGGGACTAAGTCTCCTCTTCCAGGGAGCCGATGCTCTATGCAGCGCTCCGCCGCCTGTCGGGTGTCGCTGAGTGTGTAAGCTCCCAGTGCCGGCAGCCCGCAATAAATAGGAAAGGCGGTTTGTTTTGGCACATGGATGGCAGGAGGGAGGGAGGGGGGTGCTTTATACCGGGGTCTGCGGAGCTCACACTCACTCTCACGCCCACTTCATGACACTACAAGGCTCACCCGTCCCATTCCCGAACTCAGCTCAGTGTTACCTCCGATCCTTATCATAGGCTGGGAATGAAGTGTCCGAGCAGAAGCTGCCATCCCTGGCTGTGCCATTCACAGCCGGCTTCCCTGATCGCTCCTTCGTTCTCTGTAATCACAGCTGCCTGCAGATGTGTGTGCACCTGGGCTGCGCTACTGCTACAGTGCCCGCCATCCCAACATCTGAATATTAGGGAAAGTTCAGAGGCGCATCATTGTGTACAGATATATGAGTTCTTTTTCTTAGAAGAGTTACATGATCTGAAAAGTGCACATATGCTAGATTTTTGCAGAAACGAACATTTCCAATTATTAGGGTGAAAATCAAGCATCTCTATAGCCCCTTTTAATTACGAATAGCATCTTGCCAATGAACAAAAATAAATGGCACCCCAATTATTAATATTATTAAACAGTATTTATATAGAGCCAACATATTATGGTATAGTATGGTACTGCGAACAGCAGTGCATGTTCTACTGCACCACACACAGGTGAACCAGCAGTTTTGGGGGCTAATATCCCAAAACTAGGTGGATAATATCACTTTGATATCAATGAGTTACTGGAAGAGTAAGGTAAAGGTTGTGTAGACATATATTGGCACATAATATAAGCTTGGGGTGTTTACACTTTAAATTTGTCACCAGAAACTATTTTTGATCAATTTGTGATTTTTTCCAATGACTGTAGAATGAATGAGCTCTGTACACACAATGCTGTTCAGTTCTATGGAGAGGGGAGGATAAGTGGGAGACATCTTGCTGCTTCTTCTTCTATTGGAAATTACAGTGGTCGTCCCCACTTATTTAGTGATCCATCACAGCAGATCTTTATCCCACTTTGGGGAACTCCTGTACACATGCTAGATTTCAATCAAGACAACCATGATCTTTCATCTCGGGCAACTATTACATATAGCTAAGGGGCCACGGTTATGAAGAAGGGGCAACCAAAAACCAGCTTATTGCCTCTTTGTTTTCCAACTTGTGAATCCAAATGCCACCTTTAATGTTAGAATTGTCTGATTTAATGTCAGAAGCGCAAATGCACTTTGCTGATCACCATTTATAATAATAGCCACTAAAATGTGTTTTACACTTTTTTATGACACAGTGGAGGCTGGGCACCTCATGTTTAACATTACACATAACGTCAACAGCTCAGGAGTCCAACAACAATAAGTTATATTTTAGAATACAATGTAAACAATTTTTTTTATATTTGTGCCTATGTGCCAAGATTCACCTGTTACCCAAAATATAGACAGTTTTCACATTAGATTCATCCAGACAATGCATGAATCAAGTTCTATTCATAAATGATACACTTTCTAACTGAATCCAATGTCATTTGTGTAAAAGTTGAGTTAAAACAAATAGCACCTGAAAAACTATTTGGATTAACAATGTTTAAATTGTATTTGCTCATTCTTTCTTTATAAAGGGTTACATAGCTACTCATACATTTATTACAATAATCAGGTTGTAAAAGAAGGGTCAGAATGTGATGGGGGATTTTTAGGAGCTGAGTCGTGCTGTAAAATCCTCAGCGAATATTTATTGATCTCTGAACAGTCTAACAAATGGTGGCCAATGGAGTATAAGAAACAAGTGGTAGTAGCAGGCCCACATTAATATACAATGCTCCAATAATGTATCAATAATCCCTCATGAGGCTGCAGCATGCCGCTTGTATAGTTTACTCTATAGTGAGCCATGCGTTTCATCTGATTACAGATAAATTGCTGCTCCGAATGGCTGGTGGTACTTTTGAGCCAATATAAATCTGTGAAGTTCCAGTTGGGTGACTGCTAGAAAATGATGAAAAGATCAACTTTAATAATTAAATCCCAAAAACCCAACTGCCTTACCTCACCACAATACACAGCCGTAAGGTGTCATGGACATGCCCCCTGGAGGTGCAACACCCCACACCAGCCTGGCCTATAAGGGAATGCTATTGGATTAGTCTTTCTATATATTTATATATATAAGTCTAGAGAGCTCCCAAAGTCTTTTATTATTTTATCCACCAATATCATCCTAAATACTTTTACATTTTTTTCTGTAAAAAGTGATCACAGCATTATACAGCAGACTGAGGCACTTCAATACTTATTATTTCACGCAGCCATTGTCAAGTAACCAGCTGTGGAATGGTAAAACTCAAAAGAAGTCTCATGAAGTCCTCCCCATTATACTCTGCTATATTATGCCTGTAGGCTACTGTGGGCCACATAAATTTATACACATATTGGTGGGTTGGAGGGGAGGAGGGTGAGGTGGTAATCTGTATTTAGAGTAAGGCAGGACAGTTTATATTTGAGATCCTAACTTATTTGCTTGTGAAAGTTTGTCTATGAAGAGTGATTTCTCTAAGCAAAGAGGCAATGGGCAGAGTTCAAATTGCTGTATTCTGCAGTAACCAATCAGAATGCATGTCTTGCAAGTTTTAAAGTGAAACTAAACCTGAAAATCAAAGAACTAAGCAGGCAGTTGTTTATTACAGAGGGTACAGGTAATGTCTCTTCTGCAATGAAACAAACTTACCTACCTGTTGGCAATCTTTTGTATAATGTACACTGAGCTGAACATGAGCAGCTCAATGTACGATGCCGGCAAAGCTGGGTGGAGGATAATAATGAACTCTTGTGTACATGTGTCGGCGATACATGATTCCAGCCTGGCCAATCAAAAAGGCTAAAGACTCCGGATCTAGAAAAGGATTGGATAAAGATGTTGGAGCTGGCAAAAGAGTAAATAGAAGTGAGTTTAGTTCCCCTTAAAAGTAGACACTATTATATCACATTATACAATATTATCATTTTTTCAATGCATTAATTAAAAACTATCCTTGATCTCAAGCCTAATTCTAAGTTTAGACTTTCTAACATGGCGGGACCTTGAAATAACTTTCTGGTCTTCAGGGAACCCCTTCTATAATGACTTTATCCAAAGCACACAGTACATTAGTGTGACAGTAGAAAGAATGCTTCTTACATTGCTGGCCATTGGGAAGAATGTTACCCTTACAGATAGCCAAAAAAGTTAATTGGTGTCACTTAAACTGACCCGAGAGGCACAAATTACTCATTGCAAGGGACTCCTAGCAACCTCTGGAGGAACTCCGGTTGAAGATGTCATCAGTCAACTGATGGCAGGAGGAAGTGTTTCCTCAATATCCTTCTCAGTGATTGGACTGCAACATTGTAACTCTGTAGTAAATCAGGGTATCAGTAGGAGCACCCTAATATGACTATGTCATCTCTGAGCTGACATCCCAGTGAAGGAAGTAAGCAAATGATGTAAATGAAGGAAGTAAATGATGACCATGAATAATGTCTAATCCAGTGTTTCTGAATCAGGGTTCCTCTAAAGGTTGGTAGGGGTTCCTCAAGCAATGAGTAATTTGTGCCTCTCAGGTCAATTTAGGTGACACCAATGATCTTTTTGTCTATCTGTAAGGTGACATTCTTCCCACTGGCCAGCAATGTAAGAGGCATTCCTACCACTGACCATCACACTAATATACTGTGATTTGTGGATATAGTAATTATAGCAGGGGTTCCCTGAAGACCTGAAAGTTGTTTCAAGGGGTCAAAGATGGTGCTGTCCCTCTGGAAAGAAAAGCAGCTGAAGCCATGGTCACGGGGAGTCCTGTGATCTTTGTAAGAGATGACAAATACCTGGAAGTGTTACACATTATGTATCATGTGTGCACAGATATACCTGACGCGGGGTCCACTATTCGTTGGAATTTGATGGAGTTGCTGCGTTACTGCACTTTGCATGCCATTGTTGCAGTTTGTTCCACCTCATTGAATTATCCTATTAATATAAAGTAGTAGAGTCAGCGTTTCTTTCCCAGGCGGCTTTGGTCCTTCTTTTCCAGACATATAAATATTATTTCAAACTAAAAAGCGACGTACGGGTTAAATCAGCTTCGCTATCGTCTATCGCCGGCTAGAGATTAGAGATCAGTGTCCTGCTGGGGCCGCACCCTGTCCTACCCTCCGGTTCCCACCTTAGCCTGCTGTTCTATAGATCCCTCAATTCTTCCTGAGCATCAGTGAAGGCTGGAGAGCGAAGTGATAAGTATCATCATTTAATGAATCTTCTCCATGACCGCCAGATATACAATTAGGTTACCTTAACATTTGTATGACCCATTTCATCCTGATTAATCAAGCTTCTCCAAATAGGCCTGACTTATCAAAGTTCACCCACAATGGAGAAGATAGACTGTCATGAGGGAATTTGGGAGATGCAGCAAACCTGGAATGAAAATAATTTCCAAATAATTTTAAAAAATCCATTCTAGGTTTTTTGGATCGCCCAGGTTTACCTATGATAGTCTATCCTAAAGCTATCTGGCATGAAAAACTTGTAAAGGCTTCTTTTAAAGCTTAGTAAAATGTGAAAGGTTTGGTAATAGTTGTTGTAGGTGACAATTTTCAGAACAACAGATATACAGACTGTTGTGTTCTATTGAGAGGAGGAGCAGAAGCACCCCACTGCAAAGACTTGAATGGTCCCATCAGCAGTTTAGTAATCTGGCACAGTAGTTCACTATACAGCATTGCAGGACTTCTGTACCCGATTAGGAATGATTGTCTTAGGCAAAAAAAAAAGCAGTAAAGAACGAAAGGAGCCACAGTGTGGCTTTTATTACCTTTCCGTGCCTCTCCGAAACTAGTTTCACTTTGTTAAATAGGGCTTCAACCCTAATTTCCTTTCCAGCTCCCCCCAGCCTTCACTCCCTTGTCCAATGAGAGAAATCTAAATGGCACCCCAATGCACCCCAATGCACAGCATCACATGTACCATTACCACAGCGTGAACAAAACATACTGCATGCATACTTTTGTGCACTATTCATCTGTATTTCTTGTGACAGGTGCACTTTATTCCCCATCTCGAAGGGATACATTTTTAGTTTATTGCTGGTAGTTATTTTCATGATCCTCTTAAATGGACAAGTAATGAAGGAAAGTTGAATTCATATTTGTGATTTTGTTCAATTATGGATAAGCAAAACTGAAGCCATTCTGTAACAGAACATTATCTTCCCCATCAACCCAACAAATCACAAATAGGCCAAAGCTTTTTTTTAAAAAAGATAATATAAACCTAATCATTACAATGAAATATTTATAATCATATTCACTTTCAATATTTTTAAATCATTAAAACTGATGGTCATCCCATGAAGGTCCTGGCTTAGGGATTTTTAGAGTGACAGCATGGTCCTCATCTTTAAATTGTGCTCCTGTGTTGTCATTGTAATAAACATTATGCAGGCATGGTCAGTGGCCATTGTAATACACAACGCTAACAGAAAACTGAAGTCATTCAGTAGGGTGAACTGTAACATTCTCACTCAGAGAATGCAGCTTTTCAGCTTCCTGTGGGGTGGACTATGTGGATTTAGTAGAGTGTGCATAAATAGGTGGACTTGGGAAAGGAGAAGGTTAATGTAAAGGTTCAATGTAATAATATTAGTAATAATAAATAAACAGTTATTGAAACTGAATCTGGGTATCTGAGTATAGTCTCATCCAACCTTGATGTTCCAGCTGTGGCCCTCTGGGCTATAGGAGCATACCTGCCTGTGCTGTAGGGGGCCCGAGATGTGTTTGACTCCCTGCTGACAGTCCAAAGGTGAGTCCGCATTGGATCCAAGGTTGCTCCATAGACAACAGATCTTTGCCCATAGAGATATGTGCCCAAAAATGCCATGATCTCAAGTCATTCATCCAATGTCTATGGGCACCAAACAGTCCAATTCAATATATGAACTCAGAGAAGTAAATTTCTAACCACCTTCTCTCCCCTTTAAAGAAAATCATACCATCATTCCACCTACACCTCTCCCTTTGCTGTATTGTCTACAATGTGGTCACTCATGCTGCTCTGAATATCCTACTCAGGTCTGAAATTTGGCCTGTTTGTAGCACTGCGCCTCCCCCTTATCACAGGAACAGACAAAACACACCAAGGGGACTCTGGTCCTTTGGGATAAAGGTTAAGGCTGCTCTCCGCACAGCACTGTCACAAGCTGGTAGAATTTTAACCAGCAGCAGGGCTATGGTCTCTATTGTTTTGATATGAGGCCCAATATTTCCACAACAGGATTAAATGATCTGATTAACTCTGTCAAACAACAATACTGGGCAGGGATGGGCTTCCCTTTTGAGTTGCCAACGTGAAAAAATAATAGTAAAACACCCTGGTTCTGCAAAGAAAAGGCAGTGCTGCCTATTAACCCCTTCCAAACCAAAGGTCAGCTCATGCAGGCTCATGCAGAGCGTGGTTAACCAGGGCACGCAGTTCAGTGACCCATCTCTCTAACATTCTTCTGAGTCGATTGCAATCTCCAGCCAGGAAATGCCGCAACACTTTGTTACATTGGTGGATGGAACTGGAACAGGAATATGATACTTGGAGAGCACAAGGCCAACGATGATAACATTTTGCATGGTGCAGAGTTGGTGGACCTTAGCTGGCCATGAGCAATTTAAGAAATACAGAACTGCTCTCATTAGAGGGATATTACAAATCATCATTTCCATTACACATCAAAAACATTTTACTTTTTGATTATGGATGATAGAAAGTAATTTAGATTATGCAATTGTGGCCAACTGTGCAAAAAATTCTATCTGTAGTACAAATAATTCTTAATGAGGAACTCAGGGTTAATATTGCCCATCAGTGTGTGGAAACCAAGAATGATGTGATGGTAGGTCAATTCCTGATGCAGTCAATAGGACCATGCTTTGGCAGACAAACAAAAGATTCAAAAAGTAAATAATTTGTAGATTATTTACTATTTTAATATATATAATAAATGTATTATATATATTTTTATATATGTAACTGTAACAAAAGCAATACCAACACCCAGGACAGTTTTAGGGTTGAACAAAGCTGCACAATTGCTGAGGGCTCTTACCTTTTCCAGGGCTCCAATTTACAAAATTTGCCTTTAAAAAACCATATGAATCCCATTAGATCCCATGTTATCTATATGAATCTCATGAGATCTCTTCAAGAGAATCTGGTTTCCCATGAACTGACCCATCCAAAGCCATGCCTCTCTCTTCCAATTGTGGTCCTGCATTGTCATCTTGCCGCACATGCTATTGATGGAATAGACTTGCCGATGCACATTGTTCTGTTGGCACCATCTGGAAACTCACCCTGAAAAATGTGCAGTAGGTGTTACTATACATACAAGCATGAAATGAATGAAAGAAACAACAATAGATCAGATGTACAAGTACAGGATACAAGCATGAATAAAAAACGTGAAAACAATTTTTTTTTTTAAATTGTCAACGGTTTATGATGTACAGTGTTTTGGCATAATGCTGTTAACGTTTACATCCCTTTGGTTTTACACCCACACTTTATATACTGCAATAAAACAGTTAAACGACCTGGCAATTTATTGATGTGGAGTCACTAGTTTTTATTGTGATGCGGAATCAGGAAGTCCTTTCCTGGGATGATGCAGTACAGCCACTGAACGGATGTGAGGTCACTTTAATAGGTGAAACACGTTGATATTCTTTGCTACATGTTTGTATAAAAGTGAATAATAGGGTGGAGTAATCTGATAATATTATTTATTTGATTGCTTATATTCTGCTCTTGGGCCAGATGTGCATACCAAGATTTGTCATACAATACAAAATTTACGCGCATGAATACATTGAGCTGTGCGCCCGAGAAATTGTACTTTAAACACATTTGTGTTATATGCACACAGTCTGTTGACTTTGAAGTTTTGTCCTCAAGCGCACTATCAGACTGAAGTGTAATCTATTGACTGGGGGGGATATTCGCTTTAGAACTGCTACATAAATTGGCAAAGTTCCCCAGTCGATGAACAGAAACATGTCCCAAAAGGAAGCAAAGATCACTTTTTGGAAACCTATACAGTACTTGCTATTAATTAAAGAATGTTGCTATTATGACTAATACTGGGAAGTTTTTAGGAGCTTTTTAGAATAGAAAATATTAATATTAGTTGACAAATGTGTACAGCTTACTGGTGAAGCTTCCAGGCTACTTAATTTTTAGACCAGAGAGGGTTAGTGTTAAAGTTACAAGGAGGGAAAGGGTTGGTTTTAGGATTATGGTGAGGGTTATTGTAAGGGTTTTAACAAGGGCAGGTGGTAAGGTTACAAAAAGGGTTACTGTTGGGGTTACGGAGGAAGGAAAGGAGAAGAACCGTTTGGCTTGAAAGGTTCAACAAGGGTTGGTGTTAGGGTTACACAGAGAGTTTTGAGCATGACCTTCAAGTAGGGTTAATGCAGGCGTTACATTAGCATTAGGTTCACAAGGGTAGTTAATATTATAATTGGAGGGAGAGTTGGAGATATGGGTTTAGAGGGGGCTAATAATGGAGGTTACATGTTGAGTTAGTATCAAAGTTACAGAGAGGGTTATTGTGGATTACAGTAAATTAGTTTGGGAGTAAGTGTAGGATTGAGGTTTTCAGTATTGTTATGGTTGGGGATACAGAAAGGGTTAGTGGTAGAGTAAGTGTTAGGTTTGGGGTTACATAATTAGGGATCATTTGAAAATTTGTGTATAAGGATTGGGGTTACACAATTAAGTACAATTATTTACATTAAGTCATTTGATAAGTAGCATGTTAGGGTTAAGTTTGCTAATTTTCCCGAGTAGAGTCTACAGTTAAGGTTAAACGTTTAAAAATCCCTGCATGTACATAACTGTTTTACTTTACAGAGACTTTGTTACCAATGTTAAAAAATATTTATTAAGTTGCAGTGAAAGTTTACCTGATTGGAAGAAGCAAATTAGCACAAATGACAACTACCTGTCATGAAATTTTCAGTTTTTAGGGATAGTATTCATAATTTGCTGCTCTTCTTATGGGTGAAGCAAAAATTACACGAGAGACACTTTAAAGTGGTGGGCAGCGATGAAGTAAGAGAGAGTATTGCAAAATAGGCTGTTTTTTCAATTTAGGAAAGGCCAGGGCAATGTTTTAAACCTTTCATACTTTATCCAAAACAAATACAGATATATCCCACCATAAAATATGTTATACAGGCTTGTCTCCTAAGTACACAACAGACAGTGCAAGGTGTTTTATTGCAGAAAGAACATCACCTGCCCCTTCTGCTAAAAAGGACTTGCCTGATCTGGAAAGCAACCTTCAGCCTTTTAATCGTAAAAAGTCCAAGCACATCTACCTAAAGCCTCCAAAGAGCCACATGCTACTTAGATCTGCTGTAGTACATTATATTCAGAAGTTAAAGAACAATAATTATTCCAATATTTGGGTTGGTATCAAATTCTTTTAGTTTCGAGCTCAGGGAACCAACCCACTGTGGTGCATCACATACATGAAACATGGTGAAAGTAGAAGGGAATGGAGATGAGCTTATTGGACTGCTGCTTCTTTTTCACTATCCAATTACAACCAGAGGAAGGAGGGCAAGACCTAGCTGCATTAAAGGAAAGTCAGATTGCTGGTTGGCTCTATTTTTTGACAGAGCTGAAAAAATCTCAAAAAGAAGAGACATCTCCCATATATGTATTCTTTCTGTTAATTAGGTTGATTGTTTGGAGTATTCACAGATCAGTATACAACGGCAAACTGGTCATACCTTCATTTTCCAATTGGATTTGTACAGATTTGTACAAGTTTTAAATGCTGTATCTTTTTATAGATAGATTGAACTTTTAAAACTCCTACAAGTCTGTACCACCCTTTTTTTATTACAAATCAGTCTTTCAGCTTCAATCCAGTGACTTTGCCTATGCTGTCATAAGTCTGCTGCAGGCAGGAGGAAGCATTTTCCCAGTTCCCAATCCTCCAGTCATCAGACTGAAACATTGTATCATTATAAAAATTCACACAGGATTTAACTTACTAAAATAATTTTAACTGTTTATTTCCCTACATTGCCACTCATACTTTCAGTATCAGGATACCCCACCTGAGAAGTACATCCATAGTCGCTCTCTTTGCTGCTCCGCCAATGAACTACTAATGACTTCGTTACTCATAACCTCGTCACATGCACAGCTCCAAGACTTTTCTAGAGCTCCCCTGACTCTCTGGAATGGTCCTTCTTGTCCTTTTCGGCTTGCTCCTACTCTTAGCAAATTTAAAAGAGCACTAAAACCCAACGCTTCAACCTCACCTACCCGTCTTCTTCTGTCTTCCAAACCATGACTAATTACCCACCATTACACCCCCCCCCCCCTCCATTGTGTGCAACTTCCCCCTCCTCTTCGATTGTAAGCTTTTCTGGACAGGGTCCTCTCCTCCTCCTGTGTCACTGTCTGTATCAATCTGTCATTTGCAACCCCTATTTAATGTACAGCACTGAGTAATATCTTGGCGCTATTTAAATACTGTTTATTAATAAAAAATAATAATGGAGTTTTATTACTGGAGTTTATATAGACAGTACCTGACTGCAGAAGATCCCTAAAACTGAGATGTTTAACTTGACTATGATTGTCATCCAGTAAGAGTTTACATCTACATTAATGACGATATATGACACTGAGGCCATACCTTACATTATTAATATAAGACACTTTCATCTACTTACTGGTTCTGTAGAATGGGAAAAGGATCTGTGCACTGACGGCAGCACAAAATATTTCAGATGGAATCCAATCCAAAGGAATCCAATGTCGATCTATGGTGGATACTATGGCCTGCCGTGCAGAGTGTAAGACTGGATTCAACATGGGACACAGTTTGACCAGATTAGCTTTTTACTCTGTTAAAGTTGTGCCCAAAAAGGAAGCCAAAAGGCAAAGGTCTAATGTCAGGTATTGACACTGATCTTTCCTTTGTAGAGGTGACCATTTTAGTCGAGGCAGGGCTTTCCTTCCTTGTGTCAAACTAATCATTTGATGACTGCTGGGACAATGATCAAAAAACAGCAGGAAAATATAGATTCTTGAAATAAAGCAGAATCAAAGAGATCTTTGCACTGCAGGTACTCTGTTACAGCTTTCTCTCCCACAAGGAGAACAGTAATGACATCAAATCTCACTCCAAATGAATGAATGTGCTTTAGATGATCTTGCACTGAATATGCACAGCTATGAGGCTTTAGGCACATAGGAATTCAAGACAAATCAACTTTCAGGGTAATATCTAGGCAAAATTATCCTTTCTGGATGTTTATTTAGGAACTGTTTGTGTTTAGATCCACTTTACCAAGATGAGATTGGGGTGCCAGGGTTGGCATCTGTACTGAAATGGTTCCATATAACAAATCTAGTCCTAGTCATCTACCTTAAACCCACTTTTTGCTTCTAACAACCCTCCTCCCCCCATATGTCGTCATGATTTCTTATAGTTTCCCACGATGCTGTCGTCACTTGGAAACACATTAAAAGCTTGTACACCTCCACTGATGTATCCTACGAGAGCAGCCCCAAGATAAAACAGACAGTTCTGCTACAGGGGAACTGTTGCTCCAACACCAAACCACATCAATGTTTTTTAAGATCAGAAATAAATATATATCTATGACTGTTAAACAGTATTGTTTTAAAACAAAGAGATACTATTACACCTATCTGTTGTCTGCCTTTGAGGCTATGATGGTAAGATTTACGGTTCCTTATTGTAACAATGCAGAAGCATCATTGAAAATCGACTTTAATAGTGCCAGGAGTGTGATCACAGACCCACCGAGGTCCAAAAAATGTAATTTACAGTGCCAATTATTGGAGATAGGGAAGAGAGATACTTATTAGCTCAAAGAATGTCGTCAATTGACACATTCCTACCACGCCTCATTTTATGTACCACAAATAATGAATAAGCAAAAAATTATCAGTTAAACCAACAAATTTACAACTATGTTTCACACAAACACACACACACATATATATATATATATATATATATATATATATTAAAGGAATAATTTAAAGGTTGGATGAAGATTTAGTGCAAAGAAACACTTTGTATTAGTCAAATAATTTACTTTATAAAACAATGTATACATCCACCTGAAAAAAGGGACAACTGACCAGGAAAGAGGGACAGAAGAGCTTGGATTTCAAAGAGAGACAGTCCTCTTTCCTGCCAAGGACAAGGTCCGCCTATAAAAATACAGTTTTTAAAAAAAATAAAATACTAGGTATTAAGGTTTTCTTGCTTTGCTGCATCTTGTTGACCTTCTGCACCCTCCTGATAATCTCCTGGAGCCTATTTTCTGGTATTTTTTGTTTACATGCACTTCAGCAAAGCCTGTGGTTCTCTGGGTGAGCTTCCTTATAGACCAGGTCTGTGTAAGGTGTTGTAAAATATGTGTTTGTAGTCTTTAACAGAATCAGAATGTAACAGAGTAACAATGCAGGAAAACAAATAGGAAACATGTTGTCATAGCTGAACCAGACAGGACCCAACCAGGAAGAAAGTAATAAGGGAGAAAAAACGTTGGAACATTTATGTGACCACGGCTTTAAGAGAAATTAAATTGAGAATGTGTCTGTGTGGGATTTGTTTACCTAGGGATCAGGCAGTGGTCTATTGAAGTATCATGAAATGACCCCAGTTTGTTGAAAATCTTGCCCAGCATGTATTAGCTTTTCTCAAATATAAATATATTATAATGTAATAACCTCTAAAAAAAATCATTATGGCTCAAGGAAAATGGAAATTAAAATATTTCAATCTACAGCTCTTTTAAATTAGTGGTCAATGAGAGAAGACCCCACAGGAAATACTGGACATTGTAGAGGTAGAATAGTAGCATAGCATAGTACTCCCATAAATACCCCATACATTTAGAGATGGTGAGAAGAATGCTTCTTACACTGGTGATCAGCAGAAATAATTGTCCCTCCTACAAATAAGTATCAATATATCAGTATTTCTGGCAAACAAAAAATCTATTCTTCAGATAGAAGATTGATCCATCACTGCTCACAGAATTATCAGTAACTTCTGGAAGAACCTTGGTGGAGAAAGGCTGACAGATGTATTAAGTGGACATGCTTGGCTTTTATTTCAACAAATCTGCAATTTAACTTGAGATTTTGATCTTTTCTTTTCGTAGATGTTGAAAAGGCTGTTACATTACACAATGTTTATTGTGCAGTTATGCATATTTTTATGTAGCATTTAGTTTAATATTGTTAATAAGCATTACTCAATAGTATCTACTAGTGCTGAGCTATTTAAAGTGGATTTATAGTTCAACAATAAAAAGTTGTAAGCAGGCAGGATTTTTATTGCAGACGAGTCAGGCAATGCCATACACATTTCCATACTTATCTTTTTGTAAAATTATACTGAGCTGCGCATATCCCAGCGTCCCCCAGGGCTCAATGAAGTCCCGCACACATGCGCAGAAATTTTATTATCTTGGCCAGGTTGACCAAAGATACCACAGTTAGAAGTGGACCAGATAAAGATGGTGGCACCAGCGACAGATCAAGGAGAGGTGAGTATAAATTAAAAATTACAGGTAAGGCAGGTATGTTTATTGTATTACAGAAAGGACACAACCTGTTCATTTTGTATTAAAGGATCTGCCTAGTAGCATCTTTTTATTTGTAAAGTTTTGTTCAGCTTTAAGTCTTTATTATTTTTATTTTTGCTTACTCCCTCTGACCTCAGGTCACTGCAGCAGTGACATGAAAAAGAAGGAACTAGTGACCCCAAAAAAAAGTGGGAATAGAGTTCCCATGAATGATGTTGATTTGGAGAATATACTGCAGAAGAAAGAAGGACATAGTGGTCAATCCTTTGGGGTCTGTATTAGAAAAGATGTTACAACTCCTTGTAATGCACAAAATCTTTCTATAGAAAATACATAGATATAGATATATTTTATTTACATATTATCCTAAATAATAAAACATTTTGAGCAATTTAGTTTTTAAAATGGAACATTCAACATGTCATTTTTGTGAAGCAGTGTGTATGTACATCAAAATATATGACAAAGATTCTTTGTGTGGCTCCAAAGAATAAAATCTTATCTAAATTGTAATGTAACAATGCCAATTTACAATGCAGTATTTTTAATTTAAGCTTTGATTAAAATAATACCTGACGATCATGACAATGCATGTTCTGGCACTGCTTGATGTGGGGTGCCAATGCTCAGTCCCTGCCTCCAGGTTCTGCATTGTGACCTTGTGGCATCGGCTCTTGAAGAACACTATAAGAATAAAATAAGTGAAAATAGTTATCATTTTTTTCTTTAAAATAATGATCTCTATTCCGATGAGCTTTATGAATTGAGCCTTATTTAATTCAGCAAACTACAGGCCTAATTCACAAAGCTTGACGTGGAACTATATTGTCAACCATGGGACTGCATTATTCAAATTATATTATATCTGTCACATTTTTGAAATATTACATATCTTTACTCTGATGTGTCATCTAGATTTATTATGATTTGTATTTACTTAGATTATTGGATTTAAACCTTATAACATAGTTATTAAAGCACACAATATATTTGGATGAAGCATAAAGGAACGTTTAGAAAAATATTATTAAAGGGCACTAATAAATAAACACATTGTAAGGGCACCACTAAAAGATATTTGGCAATTACTCCTATAACAAGGTTCTGTACATAAAATAATCCAGTTTATATGCTATCCTAACGACAGCTTTCTGTCGCTTGGTGTTACAAAGAGTGGGTTTAAAACGGTTAATAACGACTCGGTAAAGAAATTTCTATTACTGAATTGCGGTTTAACCCTAATAAAACCCTCCTTGACCTCTGCGTGGTGGTGCCCCCATGTCCTATATAGGAGCACCTTAGCACCAGTCTCCCTGTCTGCGGCTAGGAAGGAGGGGGAAGCCCTAATGAGAGATGGGGACACTAGGTCCCGCCAGCAGCTAGACTGGCTCTCTAGGAGCCTTGTTCATTCACTGCCCTTGTTATCCCCATTCTAAAAATATTCCTGAACCAATCAAAGAGGCCTTTAAACAAGCTCGGCTCCCCCAAAACCACTCGATAAAAAAAAGTGACAAATTAGCAGGGTGGGGCAGCAGTAGGGAAGGGGGGGGGGGGGGTCATTGCTGTATTATTGGTATACAGAGCAAGTCAAACAGAAAGGCAGTTAAGTCATATTTACAACCTGGAGCGAACTTTCCTGCTATACAGTTTGACACAGGCTGCCAAAAAAAACATCCTAACGTCAGGGGTTAAAACCTCTGAGGATCCAGCCCTCAGGGGTTAACATGTCAGTCCTCTAGGAATCACGATGGGAACTTATTCTGGGAATCCAGACCATTTCTCAAGAGTTCTCGCAGTCTGCAGGAGCAAATGTTAGAGCTTTAAGTAGATGAGTGTGGCTTTCATTGCTTCTCTGCATCTCTTGTGGCACCCAGGCCTCTGGTATTAAAGTATACATTTACCAAATCAGTAATATCTGAAAAAAAGGCTTTAATGTGTTAATGTTATGTTATTAATGTTAATATTTTCCAGTATTTGGCTACAATAATACCCGGTGATTATGCCATGAAGGTCCTTATTCAAGAACTTCCTGTTATAAAGTGACAACGCTTTGTCCTTGTCTTCCAATTGTGCTCCTGTGTTGTGATCTCTTTCTATAGAACATTACTAGTAGCTGCTTCAAAAGCCCTAGTCCACCCTTTTTGCCTTTAGAAAACTCACCCTGGAAAATGATATGCAGTCATTGCTGGTGTGCTTGTAAATAGAAATCTGCTGTAAAGAGACCGAAGGAGGGCAGCAGTGCTGAAATGGAATAAAGAATGAAATTAAATATTTTACATAAAATGTTACAATTGTTTAGGAGACATGGCGTTTTAGCAAAAAGAAAAACATTTAGTTAGGGTGTACATCACCCCTCCAAAGTAAAGAGAATCCAAATGGCACTGAAACAGAAATCCCCAAGACTATTCAATAATATTGGATATTTCAATTTCGGCACCGTTGGCAGTGGTGCCCAGGACAAACAGGAAAGGTGAAAGCAGATATGCTTGTGCTGGTCGTACCGACTGTCACCCTTGCAGACTTCTGTCCTGAAGTTTGAGAAGACTTAACTCATTGTTTCTCGACCTTTTAAACATGGTGGAACCCTTGAAATAACTTTCAGATCTTCAGGGAACCCCTGCTATAATTACTATATCCACAGCTTACTGTATATTAGTGTGATGGTCAGTAGGAAGAATGCATCTTACATTGCTAGCCATTTGGAAGAATGTCACCTGGCACATTACTGTTCCTTGGGTCAGTTAATAGATTTAATTTTAAATCATTTATTCTCTGCAGCCTGGAACTGAGTTTGACACCTCCCGGCACTCTGCATTTTCCCATTTTTTTATCTGAATTAAAATCTCACACTCAGATTATACATTTTTCACTTAAGATTCCATGCTAAATTGAATTTAATCCCTTCACTGTGTTGGTTTCATCCACCTACAGAACGCCAATCCACAGATTTTATTTTCAGCAGAGCTGTGAACATTTTCCTTCTTCATCTCGTTCTCGCAGGTTTCAATATCCAAACTAATTTGGGGGTTTTCTGCCCCTCATAGGAGTCTAGGTGTTTCCTGGGCTGTTTGTGCACCTTTCATGTTGGGAGTTACATTGCTCCATGGCAATGTCTGATAGATCTTTATATAGATCAGAACCTTAGCTTATTTCTCTGCTGGGATTACATGCAAGAACATCATTTATGTTGAATGGCACCCCAACAAGACAACACAACTGACACATGTGCAAAGTTTCATATCCTAATCCTGCATATCTCATATATCATCATATCTTTTTTGGACCTTTTGGTGCATTGGCAGGGTGACAACACAATAGTACAATTGAAGAATGTGGTCACTTCATGGCAGGATCACACTGTATTTTGCATATTATGCACATCAATTGATCAAAGCCTTATCATTAGTTCAGGTTGGTGTTTTGATGTGAGTGCTGTTATCACTTTATTGCTGCAGTGTCATTACAGCGGGAGAGAAGACAAAGAGGAGAAAATGCTTCCCTTTCTGCAAATGACTGATGACAACATCAGAGCTTAGGTGAAGTCATTGCACTAGAACCTAAAGTGCTTTTAAATAGGAAATGCCTCCTTGCCTGCATGACATTTGGAATCCTTTTGAACAGCATTTGCACTGACTTTCATTACAAGTATCAATAATGTCCTCAAGCTTCTGCAAGCACAGCGTTTGCCTGGAAATGGGTGCAGCCAGATTCACTCACATTCACTAATTAAACAGAGCAATATGGAATAATTTTAAATGATTACTAAACACCAGCTATTAAGGGCAGTATGGTGGCCCAGAGGTTAGCACTCTGGCCTTTGCACCGTTGCAGTCTCAGCTAGGACTCTATCTGCATTGAGTTTGCATGCTCTCCCTGTGTTTGCGTGGGTTTCCTCCCACATTCCAAAAACATGCAGTTAGGTAATTGGCCCCAAAATTGACCTTAGACCATGGTAATGACATATGACTATGGTAGGGACATTAGATTGTGAGCCCCTTTGAGGGACAGGTAGTGAAATGGCTATGGACTTTGTACAGCACTGCGTAATATGTCGGTGCTATATAAATACTGTGTATTAATATAATATTAATGGGGGTTACCTCATTCCAGCCAATCAAGATGGCCCAAGATCTCAACTAGGAAGAAAAGAAGGAAGAAGACAAGAGACAGATGAGTATAACAGGGTTTAGTTCCACTTTAATAAACAAGCCTGCACAGTTATAGTGATTTACCAAAATATATTAAAACTCTTGCAGTTGTGATTGGTTGTCTCCATATATTGATCCCTGAAATAACCCATCATTGATTATAATGATGTGTTATTTCAGGTGATGTGTTGATTCAACACATCAGCAATAGTTCAATATACTCATAACCATAGGGGGGCTTTAATTGTATTATCATCTATGTATTCATCATTACTTTTATTATAGTTACAATAAAACTGATTTTATAAAATGAGGTAAATGGATGAATTTGGTGCACCAATGCTATTAATATTCCTATTTTTGTGCTTTTTGCATCTTCTGTTACTTTGGATCTATCAGTACAGCCAGATTGTATTCTGTTTATAAAGGTCATTAATCTGATGTGAATATTGATGTCTTTAATCATTTATTGCAGGGAATGTTTTATTATAGGCCTAAGTCAACACTTAAGAGGTTCATTTATAAAGCAGATATCCTGATATTAGGCAAACTTTCTCTGTTTTTGCATTTTATTCACTATAAATAGACCCCGAAAAGGTTTACTATGGGCAAAACCAAACTGCACATATAGTACATAGTACAGTCTGCAAGGAGCATTAAAGCTAAACTAAACTTTAGGAATAATTTAATTAAATGTACTCAAGGTCCATCAAAAGCAAGTTAATGTTGCAGGCTGGGTCGGTGAAGGAGTCTGAGAGTATATTATTATTACACCGTATTTATATAGCGCCAACATAATATGCAGTGCTGTACAATGTCCATAGTCATATGACTAGTGTAGCAGATTTTGCATAATTGTCTATTAGTCTCTGACATTTACAAAATAAATTTTTGACCCCTACTCCATGGAAAATTCCCCCATTCTTCATTCCACATAGCATTTCAATAGGATTTAAATCGGGGCCTTGACAAAGCCAGCACATTTCTTCTTGTTGACCCATTCCTTGGTGGTTCTGCTTGTGTGCTCAGGATAATTTCTGTGTTAAAAGGTTGATTGTTATTTCAACTTTACCTTTGGGACAGATGGTCTGAGGATCAAATGAAGCAAACTTTGATATGATGCAGAATTTATAGTTGATTTGATGACTGCAAGGTGCCCATAACCTAGGGCAGCAGAGCAAATCTAAACCATAAAGCCTTTCTTCTAGAATGCTTTCTATTTTTGTCAAATGTATATGCTGTTACTATGAAATATCAACTCTTCATATTTGTATTTTTATCCTTTAGTACATTGTTCCAAAAGGCTTGGTCTTTGCATGTTCTATGCAAAACTGTGCAGTAAATGCTTTTCCCTGGCACACCTTTCCGGATTAAATTGGGGTGATCTCTTGATTGAATCTATGATTGCAGATACATGCACTTTGGATCCAACTGTTGCAAGAGTTATCTGCAAATCTAGTGATGACATTTTGCTTGTAGATCATTTGCCTTACAGTGAAAACTCTGTATCTAAAATTATTTGGTGATATTTTAAACCTCTATGCCAGGTTTTTAGCCATCCACAAACTTCTTTCTGAGGGCCTCAGAGAACTCTCTTGATCTTGGCATGATGACACCACACACATCAAAGTCAACACCACACCCTCAATATTTGAGGTTTACATGAGACAGGTTCCACCAGCTTACATCCTAAGGAGGTTCGAATTACTGACACCTAATCAGATGTGATTCCAGTTTCAAAGATATAAAGCAAGGGTAAACGCAGGGGTGTACTTACTTTTTTTTATGTGTCTTTACCTGTAGCAACTGTTTGGATGAAGATCTAATGTTCATTCAAATACATTGGAAAAGCCATAGAACAATTTTCATGGGGTGTACTTACTTCTTCACATGATTGTAGATATAAGATAACAGTCTGTTTAAGGTATCAGCTCTGGTACTTTTTTTTCCTACTGGGAATATTCACCCTAATTGTCCTGGTGACCATTGCCACCAAGATTAAAAGTGGGGGGAAAAGCCTAAGTTTAGAGTATTCACTGAAATGCTTCCAAAAAGAACACCTTTCTAATGACAAAAGTGGATGGCTGGAGGTGCAAACTTTTTCCTACGCTTTCCAAAATGTTTTTTTTATAAATTGAGGCTATTGATATTTTTTATTAAATATTTTGCATAGACCACAGATCAGATTGTAAGTTCTTTTGAATAGGGTCCTCCCTGGTGTATCTGTCTGTTATTTGCAACCAATATTTAATATGTGTAATATGTTGGTGCTACGGTATATAAATACAGTATAATAATATTAATAATAATAAAAAATCAGAAGAAAAAAAAGAGACCATTTTTAAGCAGGCCAACAATAGTCCGTGGAATGATGGTGGAAAGCCACAGCTTTTTACACCATCTATATGCAATTTGACAACTAGGGGCCCTTTAATTTAAACTTTTTTTGTATTTTAGTCATGACAGTAATTAGGCCAGCTATATTTTCACCATTTCCATATAATTGGAAGAAAAAAATGTACAGTCCTGCAGCTTCATATAACTCTGTTATTACCTCAGTCCCTGCTGCTTGTATAGGGCAGAAGATTAAACTTGTTTTTCATTTTCTTACCCTATAAAACCAAAAATAGAGAATCCACAAAGTCTCTTTTTTTTGTGTGTGTACCGAGAACAGGACATTTTTATGCGGATAGATCTGACCTTGTTAGCTTCCCTCGAGTGTTAATTTTTCATGTTAATTTTCTTGTTCGCTGGAAAATGTATATCCGTTACAAATCATTTTCTGCGTTTAATAGGCGCACGTTTTGGGTAATAGGTTGAAAAGTTCCTGTACTTTCTTATTTTTATCAGCTTTAAAAAATTGATGCTGGTAAAGAAAAAACAAACTCGCACAGATTTGCGTCTGTATTTTTCCGTAAAGGCGGAACACGGAGCCATAATTATAACACGGTTCTGTAGCATGCCGGCTCACTCTGTGGTTTGAAAAACGAACGGTCTCCACACCCCTCGCCTTAGAGTATAGACAGAGGGGAGAGAGCTGGAGAGGACTGCAGATGTTGTGTTAAAGCTGTTCCTATACTTTACACAACCTTCGAGATGTTATGGAATGTTGTTAAAGTAGGTCTAAACCCTGTTATTAAAATCTCATATGAGCTTTATTTGAAGCCAAACATGTTTTCTTTCTTCTTATTTTAAATCTGACATATTTTATTAAAAAATATGTTTTGGTGGTGCTGCCATTAAGGTTTTTGATCAGGTAGCCTAATAAGCAGAATTTTCATTACAAAACACCTTTACTTTCCAAGAGTCCTTGATTACTTGGCAATCTGATTTTAGTTGGTCCTGCACCATCCCGGATTTCTTCTTCTTTCCGGCACTCTATCTCGCCAAGTGCCAAGTGCCAATGTCATTTCACATGCATGAGATCTGCACTTTTTTTTTTTTTTTACAATAAAGGAAAGAGATTCAGCAAGTTCTATAGATTGCTTTAGGAAAATTTGGATGATTTCAAGAAGCACAGAATATAACTGAGTAATAACGTAAAGATAACAGAGATTGTTGATTCAGAGGACATCCGATTGCCTCACGGGATCAGGAAGATATTTTTTTCCCCTGTTGGAGCAAACTGAACCCGTTTTTTTTACCTTCCTATTGAATAACTATGTATCCCTATTTATTGTACAGCGCTGCATAATATGTTGGCGCTATATAAATCCTGTTTATTATTATTAATAATAATAATAATAATAATAATAATAAGATAGGATTTTTATCTGGAATATGTTTATTTCCCTAGGGAAATTAGGTCTTTTTTCAACCTATTTTTCTATGTAATACGAGAAAGCCATTCTGCACATGCTTGGGATCAAACGTATCCGTCCGTTGTCCATTCTCATATCACTCGCTGTCCCTCAAAATGAGCTCATAATATGATGTCCCTACCTCAATCATATGACTTTAATACTGTCTAAAGACAATTTTAGGGAGAAGCCAATTAACCTAACTGCATGATTTTGGGAGAACCTGCAAACTCCATGCAGATAGTGTTCTGGCCGAGAATCGAACCTGGCAAAAGCCAGAGTGAAGGAGTGAAGGCAGAAAAAGCAGAAAGGAAGGGGTCCTCCCTGCAAAAAAGTATTTAAAAAAAAGACATTTTTTCATTATATAAAAGGATTAGCCACCCTTTTATATAATATTAAAAATGTCATGAAAGGTCTTCTTAAAGCAAATCTAAACCTAACATAAAGGAAAAAATTGTAACAAGATATTACCTGTCCCTTCTGCAATAAAAAAAAATTTACTTGCTTGATCAAAGTTTTTTTGAATGGTCAGGCTGAAATTACATTAACTCATTCCTGGCAGCCAGGGAGGGTGCTGGTATCTCTGGTATCATACACTGAGATGCACATACAAAAAAGTCATTAGGTATGTTATTTTGCAAGAGGGACAGGGTACGTCCCCATGTCCCTTTTGTAATTAAGGGGCATAGGGACCCTGCCTGCTTACATTTTTTTTAATTTAGTTCCCCTTAAAAAAGAAGGTAAACCTCATCAACTATCCGTGTTCTATATCAGGGTACTGCCATCTTCCTTTCTTCATCTTCCGTTCTTGATTGCCCTTGCAGGGATGACGTAACTCCCATGTGCCTGCACCTTCATTCATCCCCACCACACGCAAGGGAAGCCAGGATTTTCCTATTTCATTGGTACGATCAGGCATGTAAGGTTATTGCAGAAGGGACATCGGCTGTCCCTTTCTGCAAATATTTACCTGGAAGATCCTAATTTTGTAAAGTGGAACTTTAGTTCCACTGTAAGGGTTAACAACTGTCTCAACTAGTCTACAAATGCATAGTGCAGGCATGGGCCACCGTTGTCTATATCATGAGGCTGATTCAAAGATGTGCAGCCGATGCTGGAGCGTGTGCACATAGACAGAAGTGGCTTCAAAAAAGTTGCAGGAGTTTATCAGCACTGAGATATGAAAAAGGAAACTGTATTTCAAAGTGAAAAATTGTCATTAGCTTACTACACTAAATGTCATGAAGTTCAGCTTTAGATCTCCTTTAAATGAGAACAGTAGCTTATATAGAGCTTTTAAACCATACCAAGTTCCAAAAAAAGCACTGGTGACATACAGGCTTAAACCACTTAAAACTTGCGGCCATCTTGTCAGCAGAAGTTATAAAGTTACGAGAGACTCACTGCTGGTATGATGAACTATTGCTGGTGTGTGAAAGATAAAATCATAATCATTGATGGGTTTCTTCAGGGTGCAATACAAAAATGAGAACCAGTCACAACTGCAAGGTTTTTACTAAACATTGGTAAATCAATATAATTGTGCAGGCCTATTATTAAAGCAGAACTAAACCCTGCTACCAGTCTCCTTTCTGCTGCAGGGTGCTGCCATCTTTCTCCTTCTTCTCTTCCTAATTGCAACCTTTGGTCATCTTGATTGGACGGGATGATGTAACCCCCTTCCCAGGTGCCCAGGAGTTTATTCAGTTAAGGGAATTCCTGAGATTGCTGGGTATTATGGCATCCAATGCTCATGCACAGCTCAGCATTTTTGACAGTTCCATGGAGCAGTCAGGCAAATAGGAATGCTTATTGCAGAAGGGACATCTCCTGTTCCTTACTGCAATATTGCCCTGCCTGATCACAAATGTTTAAAGGTGAGCTTTAGTTTCCCTTTAAATCCATCTTCTAATAAAATGGAAGGTCAGCTTACACTGGCTCCTTCTTCTTAAATTATAAAGTAGGTAATAAACATACCTGTATAGAGTAAAGTTGGAATTGTCCTTAAAAGTCTCTCTGTCTTCCACTTCCTGCATGACCTGCAAACATGACCATCGAGGTGCAAGAAAAACTGGTTAAAATTAGCTAAAGTTCATCTTAAATGTGTTTGATGATTATGCTAATTAAACTTAAAATGACCCAAAGACCCTAAATGCCCACCGAAGGCTATTCTGTTTGCAGGGTGACAATGTTGCTGTGAGATTTTACTGCGATTTAAGTTGACACAATAATATGTAAATAATATAAAGTGGAAATCATCAGGAAATAAAACCTGCTATATTAATGACAGGGACAGACTACATCATATATGTTATTCATGATTTTGTTCAACTTAAAGAATTTATTATAAAAAAAGGGAAAAGCTATTTTATTAACTCTGCTTTTATTTGTACAACCATTGTTTGGAATTTTAAAAAAATGTTGCATTTAAATCTTTAAATATTGATCCTGTCTCTGACAGTTGCCTGTTCCTTGGGGTTTATTTTAACAAGCAAGCTACTACATATAATGCAATTCTATCCCATAGATATCAGCAATCCTTTTTAAGGGCTAGACTCTCGTTTTTAAGAGTTGTCCCTTGTTTTAATGAAGTCTGCGTTTACTATATTTTACTCTTTTTAGATTAATTTCTTATGAATTATTTATTGACTGATGATCCAAAACAAAATAGAAACCCCCCACCTTTATTGTGTGGGTGCCACTTGTGCCACCAAAACAGCTCTGACACTTCAAAACACGAACTCCAAAAGACATCCGAAGGTTTTCTTATGGTTTTTGGCCCCATGATATAGCAGAGGATGCCTTCACCTGCCTGGGTTTTTCTACAGTGCATCCTGCTGACATCTCTGCACCAAGAAAATAATGCACATAAGTACCATGATTCATCAGACAAGGCCAGCTCTTTCCATTGCTTTATGGTCGTTTTCAGATGCCCATTGCAGGCGCTTTCAGCAGTGGGCCAGTGTGGGTATGGGCTCTCAGACTGGTCTGCGGCAATATGCAGCCCCTATACATTATGCACTCTATACCAGCAATTTTTTTAGCATTGGACCATGTAGGCTCATCTCATCTTTTCCCCCAATCCGACATGCAAAAATGAGCATTGGGCACATTCCGGTTGTCTTTCCTTGAACCACTTTTAGTAGGTACTAACCACTCTATACAGAGAACACCCCACAAAATCTGACATTTTGGAGATGTTTTGACCCAGGACCTCAGCCATCACGATTTGGCCCTTATCAAAGTCCCTCACATATCCTTACACTTGTCCAATATTTACTGCTTTCAACACATCACTCTTAATACCAACTATTCAACGGCTACCCAATATATTCCCCCTTGGCAGGTTTCATTGTAACCAAATCATCAATGGTATTACCTTCACCTATCAGTGGTTTAAATGTTCTGGCTAATCGGTGTTCATCATGATCTTTATAAATGTATCTTCCAGTTCAATAAACAAGACGCAACGTTCTTTGATGCCCTGGAATGTGCAAATATTACATATTTAGTATATACGAAATGACTGCACTAATATTGGATAAAACGTTATAATTCATAAAATAAATTAACAGCAACGTTTCCATGAATATGATTAATAATCATGGCAATAATGGCATCCAGCAATGAGCTGTTGCCCATTACCTTTAGTTTATTGGAATCTTGCTCCCATTGGCCCATTGAAGGCACCTGTTCCATTATTGAGGGGATTTTTCTCACCTTGAGGAGACTTATGATCTGATTTATTAACACTCCCTAAGACTGAAAATGGACCAGCAAACCTGGATTGGATTTTGTTCAGGTTTAGAAACATTTGCCAATGAATAGCAAATGGTCTTTAAGAAATCCATTACAGGTTTGCAGGATCACCAGGGTTCCCCTATGATTATCCACCTTCTCCAGTCTTAGAGAGCTTTAAATTAGACAGGTTCTTGGTCTCACTTTCTGTTGCATCACTTATCAGGAAGTGAGGAAAAATGTATTTACCAGAACAAGTGTAGCCAAAAAACAAAAACCTTGCAAGATCTTTTAATCTTCCCTAACGTTAATACAAAAAATGCTTGGACTATAATGTACTTCTTTTAAATACACAAAGCCCACATTTTGAAGATAGAGCACTGAACACTAGGATTCATTTACAAATAAAAAACTCAAATTTATTGACTAAAATTTTAAAAAATCCAATCAATGCGGCAGATAATTCATGAATATAAAGGGATGAGCGCATGTAAGCAGAAAGAGAGCAATTCAAACATACAGCTCTGGGTTCTTCTAGTATCCAGTACTTGTAAGCCTGGTCACAAGGAAATATGTATTTTAACCACAAGGGGTTTAAAAGTTTAGAAAAGTAAAAGTTTAGAAAATGGAACTCTGCCTCATTGCCATATTGCCATCTTGTTAAATATTAATGCTGTAAACCTTGGAGGAGATACAGTGGGTCCAGTGAGGTGCCTTTATTTATTATTTATATCTTCTTCTTCAAGTTTTTGGATTGGTTGTCATGTAAAGAGCCCCTTTGCTTTCTTCCTCTTGGGTTTGGATATTGTAGGTTGGGAGCGCTGTGTCAAAGTCAATACATCAGCCACAGAAACCTGCAAAGAGCAGAGTAGATCTAATGAGTCTACAATGTATAGATAATAAAATGTAATATCTGTTCCATGACACTTACAGAAATGGTGTCCTGTGTAATAGTAGATGTTACACAGGATATTACATAGGATATTGTTTTCAATGTCATAATGAAAGGCTAAAATTTATATCTTAAATTGATCTGGACTTGGTCATTCTGAGTACTAAAGGAAAGAAATCCCCAAATACTGATACTGAACAGAAACTGTGACTGGTATAAATCTTTACGGACCCAAACAACTACTGCTCAGACTTCTAACCATGTTTAATTTTGTTCAGTGCTGTATGAAAATTAAGGTAAAACCTTAACCGTAAAACCAACTGGATGCACTTTAGTATGGTGCATTGTCAAATTTTTTTTTTAAAATACTTGTTTTATTATTTTTTGCACTTATGTATTACCAATCTCCTTCCCTCACCTCTTTCTATCTACATGTACTCAAGCAATGGCTGAATGACATTTTACAGGGTGGGTTCCCAGATGCTGACAACAGTGAACCAAGGCTGTGTAATGTGTGCTTATTAGTAGTCTCCACAGGAAGCCTGTGACACATGCGTTGAACTTATTAAAGCTCTCCAATTCTGGAGAAGATAGACTATCATCATCCCAAAATGGATCTGGTCCAACTAATAACAAATGATATTTAGGAAATATTTAGGATATTTAGGAAAATTTGAAGAAAGTTTGCTGGATCACCCGGGTTCTCCTATGATAGTCTATCATGGAGAACTTTAATAAATCAGGCACATGGTGACAATGTAGGGTAGGGGAAACATGGATGGAGTATTGTCACCATATAAAAGCAAGTGTCTGGACATAAATTTCCTGGAAAGATTATCAGGTATTGTTTAAATAAATCTGTATATTTAAAAGTATTAAAAATGTATGTTAAATTATATTTACCATTTGAAGGTTATATAATATTTTATAGGTTGGGTTTTTACTGTTACATACTTTAATGGTAACATTTGATCGGTTGAAAATAACAAATATTTTTTTTTTGTAAGCAAAAACTGTGCCCAAATATACCAAACTGGGAGCAGCCATCTTTCCCCTCATGGAACAAAGAGAAGGTGAAGCCAAACTGTGAATTACAACCCAATGATTCTGCCCATTCCTGTGGCAGTCTTGTGTCTTTAATTTCTACAAGGAAGTAGAGGGGTTAGAAAACTTACTGAATTTACTTTTCACAGAAAGCCAAAACTTGCATATCAGTACTAGCGCTGTTCAGTTTGCTTAAAGCTTAACTCCAGGATAAGCAAATATTGTCTGCATACAAGAAGTAAGCGTCCCATTCCAAGACCATGGACATTAGTACAGATTTAATACCTCTCATTTGTGGCTTTAACAGCCTCCACATTCTGGGAATACTTTCCACAAAATGTTGGAAGGTGTTTGGGACCATTTAGCCAAAACACAATTTGTGAGGTCAGGTAGAAGGTAAGAAGATCTGGCTATCTGTGGGAATTTATATTCTTCCCAAAGGTGTTCAGTAGGATTAGAAGAAGTCAGGGCTCTGTGAAGGCTGTTCCAGTTCTTCCACACCAAACTCTTTATGGAACTGGCTTTATACAAAGGGGTTCCAGAATGTCTGGTCTTCGTCTATATGTTCAAAGCAGATTGGAGCTATGCTCTAATATTCCTTTTGGACAGCAAAGTCTTTTTCTTTACACACTTCCAATGCAGGTTTAATTTGGAGCAAATGCTCTAATGTAGATGCACTGTATTACCAACTGTTGCACAACTTACCCGCAGATACCCCAATATAATTTGAGGTTTTCTGAAGACTTCTTATAGCACCAGTCAGCTCTTGGCCTGTCTTGCCAGGTTAGCCAGTCTTAGACAAATTAGCAGATGTTTGAGATCCATGCTTCTTGCTGATTATTTTCCTTACAGTGGAAAGACTGATTTGTTATTAACTTGATGGTCATTTAAAAACCTTTGCCAACTGATAGGCATCCACATTTTATTTCCAAGGGCTTCAGAAAGATTTGTTTAGATGTTAGCACAATGGCACCACACACATTAATAGCAAAGAGAACAGCAGACCCTCCATATCTTTAAATATGACAGGTTTCACCAGGTACACCATAAGGAGGTTCTGGTCATTAACACCTAATCTGGAACAGCTAAATTTAATTTTATGGATGATACCACAGTGTTTCTCAACTAGGGTCCCCCCGGAGGTTGCTAGTTCCTTGAGCAATGAGGAATTTGTGCTTCACAGATCAGTTTATTTAAACAACAATGATCTTTTTAGTACCAATGACACCAATGATCTGTAATGGTGAAATTCTTCTCAATGGCCAGCAATGTAGGATACATTCTTCCTATTGATTAGCATTATAATATACCATGAGCTGTGGATATAGTAATTATAGCAGAGGTTCCTAAAGACCTTAAAGTTATTTCAATGATTTCTCCATGTTACCATGAGAAAGGCAGATTTAAAGTGATGGTGAATGTAGGGGTGTATTTACTTTTTCCATATTACAAATCGGCATTTGCATTCATTTGGATAATGGGAATGAATGCACCATGTCAATTGTACATGTCATTTGTTCAAGTATATCCCCTTCGTGTTTGAATGAAGACCTAATGTTTGCCTGTTTGGCGATGTTAAAAAGTCCACAACTTCCACTAGCAGTACATTATTTTTTAATGATAGTATATACAAGATCCAGCAGGGAGAGGAAGACTTCTTCAGTATGGCAGGAACAGGTCAGTAGATACATAGAGAGAAGCTGGTGGATAATTGAGTTTTGGCCTGAAACTTGCATTTTCATCTTTAGCCATGCCTGTGCTTTCAGAATAGGTGATGGCAAGACTCAAATTAGGTGGCTTAAACTATATCTGTGCATATACAAAGACCTTTATAGCCCTAAAATGCTTGTACCTGGGTATCACTGGATACCCAAAATATCTGTAAATGTGATGTAAAAAAGCATCTTTTTTTTTTTTGTTTTGTTTTTTTAAATCTCTACACCCACCACCTTTGGTGTGTTTTACAACTGTACTGAGCATTTTGTTAGGCCAACTCAACCAAGATAACCTGTTTTCCCCTTTTTTTTTATCCTGAGCGCAGTGACCTGACAAGCCAATACAGTGAGAGGTAAGGCAGTCATACGGGACAGCGGCAGGCAGCAGATCAAAGCATCCTTTAGGTCAGAGTGTCCCAGGTATGGTTAACTGGTGATCAGCTATGCACACAGCAAAAGCATTACAGGCTAAATTAAATGTAAACCCTTATTATATGGCATTTGTTTTCCTAAAGAACCAATATTATTTTTCATCTTCATTCATTTATTTATTTAAATTGACCCAAAACCATTACAGTTTTCCTTTAAAGGTGAAAGATGAACTCCAGGTAGCAATACCAGACACAAAATAAAAAGATACTCAATGATTTATTTATCATTACATGTTTTTTTTTTAAATGCAGGGAAGTATCTGAATTTTGCCTGGTCCACTGTAATCCCTGTTCAGCAGGGCTGTATCATGAGAAGAAGCAATACAAAGAGCCAATCTGTTCACATGCCACTTAGGCACGGCTCATGCAACTTTTTTTCAAGTGATAAAATGTTTATTTTGCTTCTTGATTCACCAATTATAATGCAGCTGTCATTGCAGATCACTTTATTATACATACATGACAGCCTGAAACTACTGGACCTACCTGTGCAGTCTCCTGTTTTGTGTCTGCAGATTCTTGAGTAACTGGAATTTCCTCTGCAGCTTTACTGCGGCTGCTCGCACACTGCGTTGATTCAGGCGGATACTCATTTACACCTAACCATGGGAACACAGAAATCAGTCCATAAGACATCAAGAAAAGACAGACAAACAAAAATATGAGTATTAACTTTTCTACAGGTTTGATTGAAAAATTCTTCTTAATTCAGATGCATTTTCAAGGTCTAGTCACCAGTATTGTCTGTGGTCTCCGTGCAGATTCCCAGCACTTTGTGTGGGGCAACCATCTTGGTAACACCAAATCTTACTACAAATCTCCTGAGATTCTCAATCAGAGGCAGCAATGCTTTGGATTTTACACCACAGACATACAGCTATGAGGCTACAGGACACAACTGCCTAAGTACCCTTACTTATCAGGAAATACTCTGCTATTTACTAGGATAAATTCCAGACAAAAGGTACATTTTTTCAGACACAACTTCTAAATGTTTGCTATAACATAGCAAATCTTCCATAAAAAGTGCTTCCATTTTAATGCAGGAATTTGCATTATCATTTTTTTCTGAATGCAGCACATCACAATGCATTGCATGTGGGTTACAGTGCTCTGCAGTGTAGGCACCTTGTCTGCTACTGTCCCAGACCCATAGTCTACCATTTTTAATGAAAGAAATCATAAGATTGTAAGCTCTTCGGGGCAGGATCCTCCCCTATTCCTGTGTCACTGTCTGTATCTGTCTGTCATTTGCAACAGTGCTGTGCCATATGTTGGCGCTATATAAATCCTGTTTATAAATAATATTAATAACACCATGCCATGCATTGCCATAATGTGTCTTTAATGCACCACTCTAAAGGCAGCCTCTAAGATTTGCCTGTACATAATTTTACCTTCAGATTCGGGATTCTCTTCCATTTCTACAGCAGTCACTGCGCTATATAATTGCTGGAGACGGTCAGTGAATCCGGGGGAATTCCATGAGCTCCGCTGTCCTGGGATATTCTGTAAAAATAAGAAGAGATCATTAATAAAACAAAACTAACTAGAGAAAATAAAGGCATTCTTAAAAGGAGAAAGCTAAATTTTTTTTTACATGTTAGAGGGACCTGGGAAAGATTAGAAACTCTGGCAGCTCCATACTTTCAAATGTGTTCCCATGAAGGAGGTTTGCGCTACTTTTGAAACATCTTATACCTCTTACATGGAAAGGAAGTAATTGATACTAAATGGGGATACAGACAGCAAATAAAAAAACAATCAGAGCTTCCAAATGTTCCACACTCTATTAAAATCTAAAAAATCAAACAATTCTTTGAGGGATTTGTGATTGAAGGATTTTTGTTTCCATCCATCCAGTCCTAAGATTTACTCAACTCAGACAGTACAGCCTTGTCTAATTGAGGAAGGAATCTGACATTCATGTGCTGCAGTTCCAAGGCTAACCTTCATCCCTAGCAGTGATTGTAAAAGGAGAAGTGGCGGACTGATTAGGTCATCTCTCTGGTCTCTGGTAGTTTTTTCTCACCTCCGACCAGTTTGCTGCTTCTTTGGCTCTTTGTGTTGATTCTCCTTCAGTCTCTATGAGCTCTGCTGTACAGGGAACTGTGAGACATTAAGGTGCTAGAATTGCTTTTAATAAAAACGTTTATTTCAAGTACAGCTGCAGACCACTGTATCACAGTCTACACAATTACCGAATCCAGTGATTATTGTGTGATGCACAAGTCTTACATAGTAAACAAGTCATTTCCTTTACCCTGGGTGAGTCAAATCCTCCTCCACTTGTGTTTTACACCCCCCCCTTCCAGATACTGCAGATCACAATGAGGGGGTATAAGTAAAAGAGAAGGTGCTCTCAATCCAGAAAACAGTGGGCGGGACTTGGCATGGCCAGGTGCTAATTAAAGTGGACCTATCACCACAATTTTTCCTTTATATAAAGAGCTAGATAACATGAAAAAAATGTTTTTTTCCCTAAATAACTTTAAAAAAAAAAAAAAGACAATAGGAAGCCCCTGTTCTTCTGTATATACTGATGCAATAATGGTAAAGACTGAATGGGAATGCAGAGCCAGTTTCACTTATGCACAGTGAGATGGGCACTCTTTTTTTCACACTTACATGGGGATACGTCACCCAATCCTGTGCAGAGTGAGATCGGGTGACATAGGCAATGAAAGGATGAATATGGTGGCACCGGGACGTGGAGGTGTGGAGGGAAAGAGGGCTCTGAGGAAGTAAAAGTGTTTTTTTTTTTATTTTAACAAAAGTCCTGCTTTAACAAGCTTTAGACTTGTAAATCAGCACTGGCAGCATTAGCCCCCAATAGTGAAAGTGACAACTCTGCTCAGAATTAAGGAGCAGTATAGCAGTTGTCTCAGCATGCCAGCAGGCTGCATTAAGTGGCAGAATCAACAGTGAAAATCCACAAATGCACCAAGAGAAAACTTTGTTAGATGTGTAGATGTATGTTAACATTCGCTGTAACGCATTTTGTAATAGAAGGCCATAGTTTTACCCTAATAGTGAATTAATGATTACAGGACTGCATTTGTGTTTTTTCTATGTGTCAAGGGTTCAGCGAGTTCAGTTGAGAGATTTATTTTTATCTACTCCATTCATTCAATTTTATGAGATTTTTTGTGTTTAAAAGAAACTTATAGGAAAGGTTACTCAGGTTACTTACTAAGTTCTCAGTGAGTGATTCACATTTAGAAGGGTGGGCCACTCACCTAGGGTAGAACCATACTTACTGACCTTATTATTGTAGCTGAAACCAGCAATTTGGATTCTGTGAATAATATGTAGAAGACTTTGGCTTCAGTCTCCATTCATCAGACCTTTTACATTCATTGGAAGACTTAAAGCGGACCTAAACTCAACATTTTTACTTTAGACAACCCTTTTATTTAAAGTAAAAAATTGTATTTTTTTAAGTGCAACACCCTTTTTAAAAAAAAAAGTGTGCGGCACCTCCCATTTAAGACTAAATGGGAGCGCAAAGCCTCCCAGGATACCTACGTCACACATCCCAGGAGGTTCTTGGCTGCTCCTTCTGTGCATGCTCTAATCTAGGGCATGCGGAGAAGGAGCCCTTTCTTTAATGGAAGAAAAAAATTGCTGATCTCATGCATGTGCAGTGAGATCGGCAATCTTTTTTCTCCATCAATGTCACCCAATCTCACGCCTGCGCATTGAGAGATCACTGACCTAGGAAGAAGAACCCAGAAGAAGAGAGATGTTGGCGCCTGGCGCTTCTTCTGCACCGCGCCAAACACGGATACCAGGATGATGCAGGACACAAACAAAGAAATCTCCTGATGGATCTGCAGGATTAAAGGTAAGGGTGTTTTTTTATTTTGGGTTTAGTTCCCCTTTAATCAGACACTCAGGGCCTTATTTTTTAAAGCTCTATAGAACTTGAGAGGATACACTATGTTGGGAAAACCTGGGTAATCCAGAAAACCTAGAATGGATCTGCTCCAGGATTAAAAGCATTTGCCAAACAAAAGCAAATGATTTTTAGGAAATCCATTCTAGGTTTGCAGGATTATAATTATTGTTATCCAGTATTTATATACACAAATTCTCCTATGATAGTCTATCTTCTCCAGTCTTGTAGAGCCTAAAAATGAAAGCTGGACTCCTAATACATTAATAAAAGGTATACATGGAAGTATACTTTTCCTGCTAAAAGATTAATATTTGTCCATCCAGTAGTGCAATATACACAGCATGACCAGTTAGGTGAACAATCTTTTCTGTATCATAGCTATGCAATGCAGCCAGGTCACCTACCTATCCCTATTATGTGAGCAGATAGTGAAGTAGTAGTAAAGCTACGTACACACTTCCAATTATTATCGTTGGAAAACGAACGACGAACGTTCCTGCACGATATACACGAACGATCGTATAGCACTGATCCTGCACATAGAGGTAACGACACGATCGTTCGTAGATATTGTACACACAATAGATACGATCGTTTGAGCGATAGAGGAACTATGTGCACGACAGGAAAGTGAACGGACGTTCGTTCATCACGCATGCTCTGAACATGGACGATCAACGAACGACCGTACACACCAACGATGTTCAACGATCGTCGTCCAATCCGATCCGTCGGTCCGGTCGTTTGTTTCCAGCGACTTTCCTCGTTCGTCGGCGTCGTTGGTTACTTTTTTACGAACGATTTTTTGCCCAATCGATCGTTCGTCGTTCGATTGGAACGATAAAAATTGGAAGTGTGTACGCACCTTAAGTAGTAATAAGTCTAATTAGCTCATCCCTCTGCTTCCTTGCCAGAACATGTGCATGCAGCACACCTGATTGGCTCCTGGTGTTGCTCCTCCCTATCCTAGTCTGCGCTGTGCTGCCCTGAGAAATACAGGACAATAGCACTTGGTCAATTTATGATTCCTAGATATTTTTAACACACTTTATTATTATTATCATTATTATTATTAAACAGGCTTTATATAGTCCCAACAGATTATACATCGCTGTACATAGGGGTTGCAAATGACAGATACAGATAGATACACAGGAGGAGGAGAGGACCCTGTCCCAAAAAGCTTACAATCTAAGAGGTGGGGAAGTAGCACACAACAGGAGGGGGAAATGGAATAGTAGGTGAGTAGTGAGTTTTGAGTGCTCTTTTAAAGGAACAGAAAGTAGGAGCAAGCCAAATAGGATGAGGAAGACCATTCTAGAAAGTTGGGGCAGCTCTAGAAAAAGTCCTAAAGCTGTGCATGTGACAAAGTTACACTTCAATTCTTTTAATGATTATATAATTCTACTAGTGCCAAGAGTGCAGCTGTAAACACTGTAAAAACATCCTTTATGTGCAAAATTCACAGATTAGATACACAGACATATTCTCACTGTAACACATTCTTCCTCGCTTGTTCCTTTGGATTGGGCACACAGACAGCAATGATACATGGTATCATTCATATTATTTTCAGGTACATTTCCTGTGAATGTGAGTTTAATGTAATTTCTTATGGAGGATTGAGAGATAAAAATGCCTCAATGGACAAGGCAGTAGTGTAGTGTTGTGAATTAGGAATGTTTATGATGGGAAAAAATTAGGACAGACCTTCCAATCTGTACTGACAAAAGATTTGCCTGTGTTTGAAATAGATCTATATCTTTCAGCACTTTTGTTTATTAAATATCCTAGATTGAAAGCTCTTCTGGGCAGGGTCCCCTCCTCCTCCTGTGTCACTGTCTGTCATTTGCAACCCTTATTTAATGTACAGCGTTGTGTAATATGTTGGCATTATGTAAATCCTGTTTATTAATAATATTAATATTAATAATAAAGTCATCATGCCATGTAAGACATTAGTACTGATGATGTTTCATGTCTGCCTTTCTTTTGCAGCCTTTCACTTTTAACATCTTTTCCAACAATCCTTCTCTAGTTTCCATTTTTTGGATGACTACATTCCTAACCAGGGTCCCCTTTAGACCTACTATGGCCACCCTTACTAGAACACTACTACCTGACATGCCAACAATCTATGCACCTGCAGGCAAGGGCAAATGAGAATCCCAACATGCTATCCACTGCCCAGCGTTCACCTTATAGGACTGGCAGCAAGCTTACGAGACAGCACTTACTGCTGGTAATCTTAACAAATATATTCTATACATGAGCATTCTAAATGGCAAATATTAATAATATTAACTTGTATTTATATAGCGCCAACATATTACGTAGCGCTTTACAATGTCCATAGTCATGTCACTAGCTGTCCCTCAAAGCGGCTCACAAACCTTTGTTCCTACCATAGTCATATCTCATTAATACAGTCTAAGGTCAATTTGGGGTAAGCCAATATCCATATAAAATTTTACAAGGGTTATTTGTCTTAAATTTTACACAGGTACTAATACATTTCCTTCACTGTCTGTTCACAGGGACTTTATTATTACTATTATTACACAGTATTTATATAGCACCGACATTTTATGTAGCGCTTTACAAAGTCCATAGTCATGTCACTAGCTTTCCCTCAAAAGTGCTCACAATGTAATGTCCTTACCATAGTCATTTGTCATTAACACAGTCTAAAGTCACGTTTGGGGAGAGCCAATTAACTTAACTGCATGTTTTTGTAATGTTGGAGGAAACCTGAGTACCTGGGGGAAACCCACGCAAACACAGGGAGAACCTGCAAACTCCATGCAGATAGTGTCCTGGACGAGATTCAAACCTAGGACCTAACACTGCAAAGGCCAGAGTGCTAACCTCTGAGCCACTGTGCCACCTACTAATAAGTAGGCATAGAAATGCCATACAATTACCATTGCTGTAAACCGATTGTTTTTAGACAGTACATGTTGTACATGCAAGTAGATGACTCTTCTGTGATTACCGGTATATATATATATATTAAATTTACAGTGCATGCAGAAGTTTGGGGAAACAGCAGCTGAGCAGGAAAATGTGGCTTTTGGAAAGAAAAAAAATGTTACATAGGGATGAAAAAAAGACACAAGTCCATCAAGCTCATCCACTAGGGGAATGTATGTTTTGTATCATCCATCTTTTCTTGGTTTTGTATGACAACAATCAAAGAACAAATGGATACAAACTTAAATTATTGCCCACAGTGACCAGTTTTTTGGTTCATGTTCGCAGAGGATAAAAGAAAGCACCTGACTGGTCACTACTGCCAATAACTTCTGATATTTTTGGGTGAATGAGTAAGCTGTGATGACCATTTTTCCTCAACCCTTACATTCCCTGCATTCTCAACGTCTATTAAACAAATGTTTAATAGACGTTGGAAATACAGAGGCTCGGAATACAAAAACTATTTCCTCCAAAATTTTGCTACAAACAATAAGTCAAGGTTGTTCAAAAGACTCAACAGCTGATAAAGCAGATGACTAGAGGGGACTGTCTGCATTGTACAGTCAGTGCTGCAAAAGAAACTTTGTTGGCCGTGTGTATTTTTATTCTTACATTTTAAATAAATCTACAGAAGGCTCTACTGTGCTGATTCAACTTTTTAGTTCTTACAGTTACATACTGCTTGGTTTACACCTCCTGGTTGATCCAAAGCCCTGCTCTGGGTTCCATACATTGCAAAGATGATGGCCAACTGGCTTGAAACAAGTGTATGTAGTTTGAAATAATTAAGTCTCTAATATTTGGATGTATAGGATATCCACTGTACACCCAGGGGTCTTGATGTACAAATACCCACCAGAGTTTTCTTCAGCCCCTTTTAGCTGGGCACACTACCTGGTACTTTTTAGTAACTACCTGGCTGTTTTTGGGTGGCAACTGAAAAGTTTGCTCACAATACAGGGGCCACCACCTGCTTAATACTGCCCACTATACTAAAGTAAGTATATAATAAATTCCCTTATTTTGGTGATAGAAATTAAACATGTGAATTACTTATGTTCTGGGAAGAGAGCATTTGAATGTAATTGCCATAGTAAAAGGCACAGCTCCTATCTCTTATTCAGAGGGATCTCTATTATTCCAATTCAAAGTCCCTCTTTTAGCTCCTGTGTAGAGAAATCTAGAAATAAATGTGATCTGTACCTGATATAATCACTTTATCTTCACCAATGTCCCCTGCAGAATCTCTACTTTGTTGGTCAGCATCATTCATTCCATTTCTTTTGAGCCCAGGCTGGTATGGATACACATCCTGGTGGTTCATTGCTGCATTAGCCTGGGCTCGATACATCACAAAATCTACCCCATCACTCCATTTAAGTGCTGGAAGCGAACAAAACTACAGTGTTCTCCCCAGCCCCTTTTAGTTGGGTGCACCACCCAGCACTTTACAGTAACCACCCAGCTGTTTTTGGGGGTTCCTGAAAAGTTAGGTCATAATACAGGGGCTGACCCTCACCTACAGTTTTTTTCCACCCAGATTAAAAAAATTTCTGGGGAGAATACTGAACTAATATAATATCTGATCTAATACTTCATTGTGTGAAAAACAATTGTGTCTTCTCTTTCTCATGACAGCTCTGGATCCAGTGTGTGTACATTAAATGGTCACAAAGGTGTCTGGTCATACCACTTGCTGAACACTTATGGCACAGTGAGAATATCAGTAATGAACTTGGGCAGATCTGACAATTACTCTGTGGTCAGCGACTTGCACTGAACATAACCGCTACGGAAGAACCATGACGTATTATAAATTTTTCTTTTAATTTGCGATGCCCAGACAGTGCCAGTCTTGCCAGCATAAATAACAATAAAAATCGGACCCCTGAACAGGGCACAGAGAACATTGTCTACCTCTCCATTTCCCACATTAAGACCGCCGTCTTTTACTAATGAGTCCTCTGGGCTGCATGAGACGAGTATTTTGGGTTTTTCTCTTCCCCTTCTTCCAGTATCTCTTTGCAACATTAAAATTCATCTCCGTTCTGTGCTATTTTCACTGCTGTGGGTGAGACAATACCTAAGATTAACTCCTCCCTACCTCAGACATCTTGTTCTTAAGGATCCGAGGAGCTAGTCTGTGCTGTGCAGGAAGAATTTAATGGCAAAGAATTAAGAAAACTGAAATGTACACATTGTTTGAACACGTTGTAATGTTGTCTTTCTATAGACTATTTACTATAAACCTTCAATATATTCACAGAAATAAAAAACTAAAATCCTGACCACCAATATAACAGGGAATTTCTTTACTGCACCAATGTAAGGGGTACTTTTCCACTGACTGATCAATGTAAGGTTGCACCTCCTCACCAAAGACCAATTGTAAAGGACCACCAATGTAAGGGGGCAGCTCTTCACTGACCACAAATGTAAGGGGGCATCTCTTCACTGACCACCAATGTCATGTCAGGGGGAATCTCTTCACTGACCACCAATTTAAGGGGGCATTTCTTCATTGACCACCAATGTAAGGGGGCATCTCTTCACTGACCACCAGTGTAAGGGGTGCTTTTCCACTGACCACAAATATAGGGTTGCACTATTCACCGACGACCAATGGTAAAAGGACTCTTCTTCACTGACCACCAATTTAAGGGGGCATCTCTTCACTGACCGTCAATGTCATGTGGGGGGCATCTCTTCACTGACCACCAGTGTAAGGGGTGCTTTTCCACTGACCACAAATATAGGGTTGCACCTTTTCATCGACGACCAATAGTAAATGGTCTCTTTTTCACTGACCAATAATGTTAAAGTTAAATCAAACATGTAAGAAAAAAAATTAACTGGCAGGCTCATTATTGCAAAAGAGACAAGCGATGTCTCATCTGCCTGTTTAAAACCTTTTCCTCGCTGAACAATGAGCTGCAAATGCCAGGTACTCCAGCATGCCCATGGATGCCAGGAACGAATGAACTCCCAGGTGTTGAATCTTTCTCACCTGACCAATCACAATGACTAAAGATACAGAACCCAGAAGACTAGATGAGGGTGGTGGTACCAGTACAAGGACAGGTGAGTGCTATTATACAATTGGGATCAGGTATGTAAAGTTATATTGTTGCAGAAGGCATATTGCCAGTCTGGTATGCAAAAATGGACCTGCTTCTCCACAATTATTTTATAAATAAAGTTTAGTTTTGCCTTAAGGGGCACTTCTTCACTGGCCCCCCAATATTAAAGGAGCCTTTCTTTACTGACCACCAATGATGGAGGGACATTCTTCACTGATCATTAATGTAAAAGGGTCCTTTTTCACTGCCCACCAATGTAAGAAGCCCTCCTACAATAACCCCCAATGCAAATAGGTCTCCAACAATGACCTACAATGTAAGAGGGTCCTTGTCCCATAACCACCAATGTGAGGGTACATGTCCCCCTGTCCACCAGCGTAATGGCTCACTTCCCTGACCACCAACAAAAAGAGGCCATTTATTAGTTATTTCATTTAAATTTTAGAAGTTTTGCGAACTTTTCTGCATTTGGAGCAGTGTGCCAAACTTCTCAGTTACTTGAACTTTTTGCCACAGCCCTGACGTGACCCTGTACAGGAGACACACGGAGCTGCAGGTAACAAGCAAATGACAATACTGTCTAAATATTAAACGTATTTTGTTTATTTTATAAAGTTGTCTTCATTGCATCTTATATTAAACTTCTAGCAATGATTATGGGATGTTTGCCATCCAGCCTATACAGGTTATGTTCTTTATGCTGAATCACGATTACAGTTTGCCTTTGATCAGTTGGAAGCCCCGTGTCTGCTGGCACTGTCCCCGAGTGGCAGTATAACCTACTGTACAAGTCACACTTCTGTACTCTGGAATCCTTTTTAACATTTTACTATAAATCATTTCGTAACTCAACCTCGGACTCCGGTGTATTAGTTGGAACTAAACCTGCAAAGGAAAAATGTGAACTGCCACCTCAGAAACGTGTGTCCTTATAATATGTACAGGCTTTAAATGTGCAGCTACATTTATTATATAACCCCTGTTCCCCATGCCAGTCCAACCAGTTCCTGCAATGTTCTTTTATTCCTACAGAGAGTCTATACTCCCAACTCATATTAAACCCTATGGAGTGAGAAGCCTTCCATAGGACTGAATGTAGGCTGTGGAAGAAACGTGCAGGCTGACGAGTTGTATCAGTTATGGACAAGGGAGTATAAGAGTATTGAATAAAAAAAAACTTCTGTTCAGACTGGCAGCAGGAACAGCCATTTCTGCACAGCTCCCTGCAGCTGGCACCTCGCCGGCCGACTCGGCTTCTCCCCCCAGTTATCTCACTTTAGAAAACCCTGGTGCTCTGGGAATCCTATGTCTGTATCTCCTCAAATGATACACAAACAGAAAACAAAGCTTTGCAGGTGCTTTAACCCATCCCTACTCTATATAAAAAAGTTTAAGGTTCAGATGTACTTTATCTAGAACAGCTGACAAGTACGAGATAAAACTTAGGGCATTCAGCAGGTAAGTGGTGCTCCATGAGTTAAAGTAAATGCAAATTTTCATGGAGTGTACCCATAAAACTAAATTAAAGCCTCCGAATGTGACTTGGTATCAGCCTTGTCCAATCTATTATACAAGAGCTTAGAGTGGGGAGGAGAAGCAGCCAACAACGTGTTGCATTGCATGCTGTGATAAGCCCAGCAGATCTCGGCTTCTCCTTTCACTGTCCCGTTACAAGGTGGGAAGGGAACATGTAGATGAGAGTAAAAATGCAGCTAATGAAAAAAACTAATAAAGGGCCTTCTTAAAGGGCTGTGCTGTTTATCACAGCTGTAAAAATCTTAGGAATGGAGGACAGAAAAAAAACCCTTTGGCAGATAAGACAGCTCTTTCATATGTATTTCATCTTTGTATTTAAGCTTTTTGAATTAGCCACACTGATGACCAAGTTCTACAGTACATGTTCTATTGTACATGGAAGTGTCACAGGTCAAGAATTCCCATATTGCATATGTAGATATTAAATTCAAGCAGAGCATCATTCATTACAAATACATTCACCTTTAGAAATGTCCATCTGCTGGGTGAAATGTATGATTCATTACAGACATTGGCCAGCAGAGGTCAGCGCTAATAGTAAATTGTGGGATTGATGTCATATTTAGAAGAGCTTTTTAGAAATTATTAGTTTTTCAAGTGTGACTTTGTTTTCCTAAGCATCACCTGAAAATTTACTAAAATAGATGTAGATCCAGAGCCTTCTCTGATGTAAGTTCCTGCTCCTCAGGAAAATTAATTTTTAAACACATCCTCAACTTCCTGTTCACAATGTCACTGAGGGACACTATATGTTACAGCAGAGTACACTACATACATGTTATTATACTGAAGAGACTGAGGGAAGGCCGGAGCAGGAAAAATGGTAGTCTGAAAATAAAGCAAGAAAGAATGTTTGTGTGGCAGAGTTATTAGACGGCAAAGTTCTATATTCTCTGGGGTTACCTATTAATTCCAGTTCATAGTAGATGATGCTTCTGCAGCAACAGGGTGAATGCCCTGTGTGGACTTTAAACTGCAAGGGACATTCTGCAAAATATCCATTTCTAAAGAAACTGAAGACTGTTTTTTTTAGCACCCATTATGAATCCCTTTCAAAATGTGTAAATCCTATAAATCAGGGGTAGTCAAAAAAATAAAAAAATCTGTGTCCTCAGATATTTTGTAAATATGGAGGTCCGTTTAAGTAACAATTTGTCTTTATTTTGGATAACTGATGATCAATATGACTTAAAGTACAGTTAACCAAACGAATAAAAGGAATGGGGGAGCTCAGCTATGAGGAGAGATTAGCTGAACTGAATCATTTCTCCCTTGAGAAGAGATGTATAAGGGGGAATAGGTTCACCCTATGACAACTCTCCTCCCCATTATTCACTTTAAGGTCATTACAAAGGACAAGGGTATGGTCTTTGTGTCTGGAGGAAAAGAAGTTTAAGCTCCAGATAAGGAAGGGATTCTTCACTGTGTGGTCTGTGAAAATGTGGAATTGACTCCCTCAGGAAGTAGTTTTAGCAAGTTCTATAGATTGCTTTAGGAAAAAGCTGGATGATTTTTAGAAGCACAGAATATAACTGGGTATTACAGTTTCAAAGTAAAGATAACAGAAACCGTTAATCCAGGGAACATCTGATTGCCTTATGGAATAAGGAAGGAATTTTTTTCCCCTTAGAGCAAATTGTACCAGGGTTTTTTTTTTTGCCTTCCTCTGGATCAACTATGTCTATAGGGATTTTTTATATCTGGATCTGTTTATTTCCCTAGTGATTGAACTTAAAGGACTTATGTACAACCTGACAACTACATAACAATTCTTCTGCTACCTTCATGATTGGCTGGGGCACAAAGATTAGGTTTTAGCTTGGAGAGATTTTTTTTTACCCTGGCATAGTTTTATGAAAATGCATACTGTGATGGAATGGGGTTATAGAAGTAAAACAGGGTTTAGTTCTGCTTTCATGTAACACTTGGATACGATAAAGTGAGGTTTGAGGGACAGAACGTAGGGAGACATCAAAATTTTACACATGCTTTCGATCATTCATTGTACTCGCATCAGTAAGTGCTTCACACTTATGCTGTAAAAGCAAAAGGTCATCAAGAAGAAACATCCAATGTATACTTTTGTAAAGTGTAATTCGTTTTTTAAATTAATCTTTTCATCATGGAGTGTGGGGGTGGGGTTTTAGATCAGAGGAAATCTTAGCTAAACCTCCAAAACTTTCTTCCTTCTGGACCTAAAAGATGACTTGGTGAAGAAACTTGTGATGAAGGCAAAGAGAGGTAAGTTTAGACAAGAAAAATGGATGATCTTTGATTGGTTGACATCTAGTTCCTGAATCACTGTGCATCAATTTCCATTGTTTTAAATATTGTTTTCTACGTCAAGGCTGCTGTTCCTCTCCTTCGTTTTTTGAATACTTCCTCTCTACATGCTTTTACTACAGTATTAGAAAGACATCATTGCTCTGGACAAGCTTTTTGATGATTGCAATGGTTGTAGCTGCTGGTGCAATGTGTGGAGGCACAGTTTCTTGTAGTCACTACCAGGGGTGAACATGCCAGGGTGACAACACAAGAGAAGAATTGGGAGACAGCTGTCACTTTATTGCAGGAAGTGACTGCATAAAATCCTTTGTGGAAGAAGCACCAGGTATTATTCTAATTAAAGCTGCACATCTAAAAAGACTGAGGATTATGGTGATTAGGTTAGGATCTTATTTAACACAGTCATACATATTCTATTTAAAGCAGGCGTTAAACTGCACAAAGTTCTTTCAACAAGCTGTATATATTGAGCACCACCATACCATTAATAATGCATTAATACAGTGCTAACATTTCTTCATAAAGCTCTACGCATTTAGTATAATGACCTAGTCATGATTAATAAAAGCTTGTATAAAACCTCCTGGCTGTAGGTCCACATTAATTTTATTACTATTCCTATTTATGGGAGATTAAAAACAACATAGAATATTTAGAAAGGAGATTCCTCAATCTATAAACCTTAAATCAAAACTCTGAGCAAAAAAGAAAAAAATAGAGACTGAAGAAAAACATTTTCTAACCACTTAAACCCCAAGTGTTCTCTTTAATTCCCCTAAGTCTCAGATTTTTTTTTTTCTTGCAGCTGTGCATTATACTATTAGTTTACTAAAGGTATTTTTTGTAGCCAAATTATTAGAGAATTAAAGCAGAACTGATGTTCCACTTGAAGCATGATCAGGCAGAGAGGGACAGGCGGTGTTGGTTTAAATGCCAGCAATCCTGGCTTCCCCTGCGCGTGTTGGGAATGGTACTTCATTCACCAATAAGCAGAGAAAGAAAACAATGGTGGCGCCCTATGAGGGAACAGGGATAGGTGAGTATCGAGAGTACAGTTCTGCTTTATTTTGGATACAGTGATGTTGAAACCTAGGAATTCATTTCCAAGGGAATATACACACTTTTTGCTCATATGAGGACTGTATCTAGTAAGTGAAGACCAAATCAAGAGCTCTGCACTCCAGCTATCACTGATAGCCAGTGGTTCCTGCACTAGTAGCTACCAGGACCTGCTGAGCCTGTGTGATATTACAAAGTGGTGGAGGGACTCCAGTAATCAAAGCAGTGTTTTTTTAACCTGGGGGAAACCCTTGAAATAACTTTCAGGTCATCAGGGAACCCCTTCTATGATTCCTACATCCACAGCTCACAGTATATTGGTGTGATGGTCAGTAGGAAGAATTCCTCTTACGCTGCTGGACATTGGGAAGAATGTCACTCTTATAGATAGCCAAAAAGATCATTGTCGTCACTTACACTGACCTGAAAGACACAAATTGCCTAAAGCCTAAGCACCCAGCAACCTCTGAACGAACCCTGGTTGAAAGACACTAAGTTTAAGTGCAAAAACATTTTTCCTAGCTTTGGATAGAGTAGGAGAGGATTAGAAACCATGATAGACTTGTACTGCTATTAAGGACTCCATTAGAAAGAGTTCCCCTAACTTCCTGTCCAGCTAACAACAGTTTAAGCATACAGGAGGCAAAGAAATTTTTTTTAATGTGAACACCAATGGAAATAAAAATCTGGCATGGTTTCTTGCCTATAAGACCAAGTATTCTTGGAAAAGAAGGCCCAGGCTCTTTTCCATGGCCAGCCACCCAAGAACATCATTATTGGGGTTATCAGCATGGCAGATCCACGTTCTCACCGTTTCTACCTACAACAGTATGAATGACGGCATATAATTCTCCTTTCCTGGAGTAGATTTGTATTTCCATCATCAGATTTCACAATTCTTCTTAGCGCCAGACCTCCCCACCACCATCATTCCTGTATTATGAGCATGCCTCGGAATTCGGCTTTGGTCCTATTTTAGGAGCTCCCTGTTATGTTTGCAAACATCCCAGTGTCTAAATATGGAAGCACTCCGCATCCACTCACCCCACAAACCTACAAATAATCTTGAAATTTATATTTATCCAAAACAAGAAAACAAATTGCCTAAACAAAAACTTGACACAAACTTCTGTGGTTGGGAGAGTTTTCAGCATCTGTTAACAACGGTTCGTTTGAAGTGGCCAGTGAGCTGACACGAGTTTCAGTCTAGGATTGCCAGCATGTGCCCGTCAGCGGGCCGGGGGCCTTCTAGACTTTGAGCTTCTGTTTACTAGAGATAAAAATCTGCCCAATGCAACAGCAAAGTCAGGACTTTCAGACGTTATTCACTGGAAGGAACAGGGATCTTTGCTTTGCCTATATAGGGCAAAAAACAAATTTAACCTGGGGAATTTTCTTTTAAATAGTCCCCCAAAAGGGCTTTTATATATAAATGCTGCCCTGGTTGCAATACTCCCCTTTTCTCTGAAGCTGATCCCTGCTGTAATTTTTTTCAACCACTTGGTCTTTCATCTCCAACATGGAAGACTGAAGGCATGGAGTCTGATTTATTAAAGCTCCCCAAGTCTGGAGAAGATAGACTATCATAGGAGAACCTGGAATGGATTTCTTTACAATCCCTCGCTATTAGTTGGAAAATGTTTTAATCCTAGGCCAAATTCATTTTAGGTTTTTTGGTTCACTAAAGTTCTCCCATGGCAGTCGATCTTCACCAGTCTTGGATAGATTTATTAAATCAGGCCATACTGTGGGTGCTCATAGGCTACCTCAGTCCTACACCTACAATTCAATTATGCAAAGAGAAGCCTTGGCCTAATCATGTTAGTGTCATTGTCTACAGGATTTACAACAAACGGCCAAGGACCCTCCCCCCTTTCAAAGCTATCCTACTTGAGTTGTTTTAAGCTTCAAGATCTCTTATAGTTGGGAGATAAGATGTATATCTGTTTTTTTTTCTCAATACATCAAACCTTCTTAGTGTCCCTTATGGAAGGATTATTTACCTCATATTGAAGTATATCCAGTGTATCCTTTAACACATAGCACTTGCTTTATCACCCCACAGTTTGCCCCTTTAGAATATTATTGGCAAATGGGAATATGATTTCAACTATCTATTTGTTACCAAATGGAAGACCCATAGATTTGGGGCTGCAAATCTACCCTATTCTATTGGTAATTGCTGAACCCCTAACAGTATGCGTGCCTGCTTCTTCTTGAAAAAAAGGGACCTGAACTCACTATTTAGAAAAAAAATCAATGGGATCCAAACAGGGGAATGTTGTAAAACATTCAATAATTTAAGTAGCCAAACTATTTTACCTAAATTGGCCCTTCCCATGACTGAAATAGGTAATCAAAGGTATAACTGATTGTTAAAAGTCCTGTTATCAGAGGAAGAACATTAAGTGTAACATATTCATAATTATTTTATCCAATACTTATCCAAGGGCAACTGTGTTGACCTACATAATTTTTCTGAAGCCCAAATACCTACCAAATCTTACCAATAATTATCAAAGTACAAATAGGTATTTGCCAAATATCAGAGAATATCATCCTCGTAACCTTATTTTTTTTAGTCCATTCTGCAACTTTGTAAACCCCACTATGGATAGTCTGTGGATAGCCAGTATTTTTTTTCCATTATACCACCCTAATAAATAAAATTTTAGCTGTAGGTTGTGCATTAGTATAATCCACTTACAGAATTTTTTCCCAAACCCAAATTTACAGAGTGCTTAATCTTAACCCCCCCAAACCCCCATTCTTCATACCGAGCCTTAACCTCCATCTTCCAGGTGCCAAACCTTCCCAACCCCATCTTGGTCCAGTGCCTATTTTTAATCCTCCGTCTGCCTAAACCTTAACCTTCTTGCCAATCTTAACCTATGCCCAGTGCCTACCCAGAACATGTGATGTCCCTTCTGCAATGACACTTCCTACATGCCTGATAGCTGCACATGGGCAGCTAAGAGTTTGTTGCCAGGGAAACCCAGCAATTCTGGCTTCCCTTATGTGACCGGGAAAAATTAAATTCCTGTGTGCCTGTGCGAGAGTTACATCAACCGCACAGGCGGTTGATGCTAAAACTAAAGCATGTTGATGCTAAAACTAAAGCAAGTACACAGGAAGAGACTACAAAATTGGGCTGCAGGAGATCAAAAAACAATGAATATAATAATAAAACAGGAAATGAATATTTGTATTAACAGATACAAAGATTAAGTAAAGCAGAATTCTATTAGGTATATTGTAGCATACATCTAAAGAGATACATATTTATGAGCAAATCCACACAAAACGATAGCAATCAATCTGTTCCCAAGCAAGTTCAAAATAAATTAGATTGCAGCAAGGCGCTCAGACAAATGCCAGCATTGTTAAGAGTTTTGTTTGATCATTCAGCAGGTTTATTCCTAGCAAGTGATCAAAATCATTCATAAATGTTTTGATATGAAGTCGTTCAGCAAACATGACAGAGGACACAGGCCCTGACAAGTCAAGCTTCCTAAGGCCTGGGCTTGAGTTTAGTTCAGGTCACCGATGAAGTTAAAGAAGCAATACTTAAACAGAATGATATGGGATCCTTTCATCCCTATTGTTGCTTGGCACATGTCGCCCTAGATTTGCATTTGGGTGTTTCAGTAGCTCTGTGTCACTCATGCCTCTCTAGTAAAGGCACCGTAACCTGCATCACAAACCAGCTTTTCTTCGTAAAGGGTGTCATTCCTGGCACGCTGCAACAAGGCAAGCTGCGATGAAGGAATCTTTCACTGCCTACATGTTTATCTTCCTTCAGGGAGTGACTAGATTCGGCAGCCCTTGGCTGAAACCAGTAGCATGCCATACGCTCCATGTACCAGTGGACTGTCACTGACACTCACAAACTTGGCCGTCTTCCACGCCTTCCATTACAAACTGACCTCTCAATGGCAGGAAAGTGACAAGCGAAGGCTTTAAGTGTTCCAATAATATGGGGATTGAGAATTTACTAATCCGGATCTTCAATTTCCCATTTAGAACACAGGTTTTCATGATCTTCATAATACTCACAGATTCTAGCTGGTAATGTTTCTACCTACAAAGCCAGCCGTTGGTCAGCATCTAGGTCAATGGTGGATCGCTTTCTTGATGCAGCGGGCCTAAATTGACATCACTAAAGGGCCACACTTAATATTACATAAAAATAAGGCCACAGAAAGCTATCAGAGACTGCAACTGTTTATCAGGAGATGGTCAGAGAATATGGAAGTGATACAAAGGATGACCAATTTGGCAGACATACTACAATAAATGATCAGCAACTGCAGATGGGCTGCAAGAGATTATCACAGACTGCAGACAGGTTACAAAAGATGGTCAGAGACTGCAGACTTGCCAAGTGATGGCTAGAGGCTACATAAATGTTACAGGAAATATATTTGACTGCAGGCATGCTACAAGATATGATAAACGGCTGAACATGCTACAAGAGATAGTCAAGGCCTGTAGACATGAAAACAGGGAATGGTCAGAGAGTGCAAACATCTCCATGTCATGACTGCAGACATGACAAAAAATTTCATGGCGACTGAGGTTATGCATTATGAGACATTCAGAGACTGGAGACATATTACATGAGACTGCTAGAGAGCATGCCTATTACAGCACTAATTCAAGTCAGTGCTTCCAGCTTTCCTAAAAATTACTTCTATACCACATTTGATATTTTTGTGCATAGGGCACTATAACAATTTCAATGAAAAAACAAAAGAAAAGGGATGGTCAGCAGGGAAAAAGGTTTGAAAAAAATAAACTGCTGCTGTTACCTCTTATCTTGTGACCTGCTGCAAAGTTAAGCTGCGTACACACGTTCAATAATTGTCCTTGGAAAGGATTTTTCTTTCCAACAACAAAAGACTGAACGATGCATGAATGAGTGCTGTACATAGCACCGTTCTGCTATATGGAGAGGGGAGAACAACGGAGTGGCACCCTACCCTTCACTTCAATTACGATCGTTCGTCGATCCGCCAGGACGCATCCATGAACGATGGACGATGAGCAATGAACACATGCCAGATTCTCGTCTGATATCATCCCTAGAGCAATCAGATGAGAATCATTTGACTTTGCGTATGTAGCCTTATTTGTTGCAGTTTGATCACTGGAGGAGAAGAGACTGAGCAAAGGCGATTTTCTGCCTGCAGCAGACTGATGACATCATCAGCTGCTGTGTGAAGGTCAGGGACAGCTTTTTAATGGCAAAAGGTGAAGATTTCCCGTAAAAATAAATTGCTGCTGTATATTGTGACATGTCCAGAATTTATTCATGCAGACTTGTAAAGTTCACTTCAATTCCCAGCAAGTCTGTTTTATGAATTGGAAATTTTATAAAATGTATTTTGTTGGGTTATTTTCACCTTAGTCAAAAAATAGTAAGTAGTTATTGGCCAGAGCAGCAAACAGGCAAAACTGTCCGAACCAATTACCCACAAAATAAGAAAAATAGTAATTTCGGCCTTTACAAACAGGTCTGAAAATGTGATTAGGGCAACAAAACTCCCGCCTGACAGTCTGTGCGGTGACTTTGGCGCCTCGGTGTGTCCTTGGTGGCATCGCTGTCCCTTTATTAAACGCAGCCACTGACAAGCAAGGTGAAACTCGTCAATGCTGCTGAATAAACAGGAGTAACGGGAGCCTCTCGCAGCACAGAGCTCTGTAATGTCATTGGCAGCAACCAGGTTTTACTAAGTAGGTCAGGAGCCCGGGAGAAGAGAGAGCACCTTCTGAAAGAGCCGAAGGCCATGAACCCCTCATCACAACGGGGGGATTGAGAGCCTTCACCTTAAAATATGCCGCTTCCTGCATGCCACAAAACGTACATTTCTGATTCCAGATCTCAGCTAGCTGTGGCTTGGCAGAGTCACGGCCTGGTCAAACCTGACATGAAACATCTGGAAGCCATAGTAAGGGAAAGAGGCAAGGGCAACGGGTGCTCTGCCATCCTATCGGAGATGCTGACGCGGCACCCTGTCATGCAGGTGTCACCAAGATAAGCAACACAGGAAGGAGCCAAAAACATATTTAGCACTCTCTGTTACAAGCTCACATTGTGTTTTAACAAATGGGACACTAAATGTCTTATTCATAGCAGCCAGATTAGAAGTGATGCACTCATAAAGAAAAATTATACTTTGTTAGGATCATATAACAAATACACACAGTGAAGCTAGTCATACGCTGTGCAATATTGGCGACTGATTGGAAGATTGATGATAATAATTCCATTTATCAATGTATGTGGGTCAGGTAATTTTTTCTATTGACTGGATAACTAGCATATTAAATTAAAACCACTTTTTGTTATAATCAATTATTTGGTACTAGCTCATTTACTAGCATTGTTGTCTTTACAGCACTAGAGTCCCAGGTTTGAGTCTTGGTCAAGAGGCGCAATGCATGAAGTTTGTATGTTCTCCAATATTTGCATGGGTTTCCTCCAGGCACTCCTGTTTCCTTCCACATCCCAGAAACTTGTGGGTCAGTTAATTGGCTTACCGCCAAAATTAGCCTTAGATCAGTGTTTTTCAACTTTTTAACATGGAGGAACCAATTGATATACATTTCAGGTCTTCAGAGAACCCCTGCTATAATTTCTATACCCACAGCTCACAGTATATTAGTGTGGTGGCCATTGGGAAGAATGTCTCTTACATTGCTGGCCATTGGGAAGAATGTCACCCTTACAGATGGGAGCTACAAATTGCTCATTGCTCAAGGAACCCCTAGCAACCTCTGGAGGAACCCTGACTATAGTTGGGACAATAAATTGTGAGCCGTATAAATGTTAACGTCAGCATGAGGTATTATGTCTAAGAATGTTCTTAGTCTATTTGCAAACTCTGCAACATCGAAAAATATGGGAAACTGCCAGACTTTACCAACTATGCCACACACTAGTCCTGGGCAATACAGCTAAAAACATATCTAGCTGACTTAAAACTAGCATGCTGGGTGGAAGTCAGAGAATGGCAGCTTGTTTGTGAGAAAAAACACAAACTGTAAGCACTGAGAAATATTTAAATGATTATTAAGTGGTTATATAAAATATTTTTAACATGGTAATAGAGTGCAGAAAGCAAATCTTTTGCAGCCTCAAAATAATAACCCCACCCCATCGCACATACACACCTTCTATTAAGTGGCTGATGTAGCCCCTGTGCAACAGTGGGGCCCCTTGTGGCGGAGGAGGGTACAGGGTCTCGTGCAGTTGGTCCTATGTCCACCCCTGCTTCTACTGATGTTGGTATAAAAAGAACTAGATCTAAAGACCCCTTTACTCACCCAGAGCCGTGACCCCGTGATGCTCCAGTTCTAATCCTTCTCTCTACGTTTGCTTACAGGTGGGCAGGTCTGGGTTTCAGGTCACATGGACATCTCCTATTGGTTGTCCAGATGTAGGGATATTCTAGGATCCAGAAGAGGATGCAGCAGAAGCATCAGCCATCAGCATTGTGGACCATTAGGGACTGGCTGGCCCATGCAGATCTACAGGTTTGGATTAGCAGTCGCTCACAACTGGAAACGGCAATGACCACCCCCCGCATGGGGGATTTAGGATTTATTAGGATATTTCACACAATCTTTAAGATAGGTTGGAGGGGGGGGGGGCAGTTAAAGTAGAAATAAACCTGGTGGATACTCCATCTTCTTCTTTCTGATCATCCCCATTACTAACTTCTCTATTTTAATTTCCCTACAGGGGAGTTCATCCAGTCCCGGTGCCCGGAGGAGATGCCAGGATGTTCCGAGTATCGTCGAAACCAATGCAGAGCTGTGCATGAACAGCCCAGAGAAGTCCGACAGCTGGGATCAGGCAGCTAAGAATTCCTATTGCAGAAAGGACATAACCTGGAAGGCAAATTGCTTTAAAGATGCTTTAAAATTTTTATTTATATTAGGACAGGTGAAAAGCAAATGCTACTGCAGTGTCACATTGCATCTTTAACTTCATGCAGTGAAATGCTTTCAAACTTCAAGAAAAGTGAACGCTGCACAAAATAGTATTCCCTGTTGGCTGGAAGCGAAGGAAATCTAATGCTGTCTTTTTATGTTTTGCACTGTGCCATTATCTCGGCCGGTTCCATGTACACATCACCTCTGCGGCTTTACGAGTGCAGATGAAGGGGGCTTTAAGTCTGGCCCCAGCTTATTCTCCAAACTTTGGTCTGGCTGCTGCCCGGGACAGAGCCCCGTCATTTTATTGAGAAACCTGACTCTCGGCCTTGCAGTCCGCAGGGACTTACCGTCGAAAATCCGACTGAGAGCAGGCCCTGTGTTCGAAGGGGGACTTTTCACTTTTTTTTCCGCCTTTTAAAACTAAAAATACACTCGCACGCAAAAACAGAAAAACAAACATAATAAAAGGTGAGACACTCCCCTGCATTCATGCAAAAATAACTCTGGTTAGCAGTGAGTTGAAAGCGTCTGTCTGTCAGACCATCCAGATCCCCTTATTTCCCTCAGCCCAGAGGAGAAACACCTCAAGCTCCTGGAAAGGGACAGATAAAGAACCAAAGAGGGGAGAGAGGAGGGCGCCTGTCGAGGGAGCGAGACGGGGAACAGCTTAAAGGCCTTTAAAAAAAAAATGGGGCACGTAGTCAAAATGCATTCAGGAATGAAACAGAAACTTCCAAGTAGGTAAACAGAATCCTGGAAAGGTCCCATTTCTATAAAGGTCACCGGGTCAGGTAATAAATAAGCACAATAAACAGTGAGGATTAGGGGTTCAGTGATGAAGGAGGGGCCGAGCTTTGATGTAACCCTGCTTCATGTCACTAGATGTCCTAGAAGCAGGGTAGGGATGTTTGGGCTGGAAGCTAGCCAATCACAAATCAGCATTCCAAGGCAGAAGGAGAATTCGGGAGCCTTAAGTTAGCACAGTACAGGTAGCAGAGAAGAAGGAGGGGTGAGGGGGGGTCTGTGTGAGCTGCTGTCAAAGAAGTGATAGGTTTAGCACAGCGGAAACAATGGCAGCTACTGTATATTTTACGAGGTAAGGCGCACAGGACGGGAAGGGGATTGGAGACAGTACGAGGAGCAGTCTGCATGCGAGCCACCAGAGAAAAAAAAAAAAGAGGGCATTGACTACCTCTGTGCCACAAAGACTCGTATACAGACTTCGTCTCCTGTCCATTGGGTGACACGGGGAAATACAAGAGACTGATTGCTGAGCTCTGTCACCAGCCACTGGGCTGCATTGTATAAAGAGACCAAACCGCAAACGACTGGTACGGGTCACTCCATGCAAATTCAGTAACTGATTTTTTTTTGTAGTCTGCTGTGCTGAACTGTACAATAAAAAAAAAACATAAAATAACAAAATACCCAAAAACAAAAGACTGCAAACTACACAAAGTGCTAAAACTAAAAGGTTTACATAAACAAGCTTTTATAAACATTCACAAATAAATGTGGAAATCTTTATTATATTATAGGCTGATAGTGATACACTTAGGGTAGACTTCAGATGAAGTGGAAGAATGCTTTCTATTATTATGCTGGTAAAGTGAACCTGTCATGGGAAATACCTTGGAGTCTCAATCTTGCTACAAGATGTGTGTTTCCATATTTTCTGGTTCTCACTCACACAACATTTGGACCTCCTCTTGACGTGGACCTTCACTGCAAAATCTAGTATTTGCTTTGTTGTAGGAAAGATATAAAATATTAACTATGTCTCAACAGTGCCCAATAAAGTCTACATTGTTCTGAAAAGGAGCAGTGCATTTCCTCCACCCAGGCACTCTCGTAAGGCAGCTTCATTGCTTTGTATCTGCAGACAGAGATCAAAAGCACCGCTGCCTTTAATTGCTAATCTGAATTCAATTGAGATCAATTACAATCACTGAATTTAAGATTAGATTTGGTGATGTCACCGCTGTGCTGCTCACTGATGTACTTGCTGGAGAGGAAGCTGTACCTGAGGACTTGCAGCACAAGTATCACCCTGCTTCTGCTTATTCATTCGGTGGATCTCTACTTACTCCATGTTTCCTGCTTGAGTTGTTCCCCAGCCATCATCCCATCATCATTTGTCAGTCAGGCAGCTCGGAAAAGTTGCTTAACAAACTTTTCCAGCCAACTTTCCACTGTTCTCCACAGTGTTTTGTGTGTTATTCCACAATGAGGTGGGTGCAATCAACTGACCCAGGCTCAGATGGTGGAGGGCAGAGAGCACTTTGGTGCTTGTAGATACTGGACAGTGGCTGCAGAAACAAAGGAAAGGAGAAAAGAATGGGCTTCATCACGAATCTATGACTATAAACAAATACCAGATGACTGTCACCCGAGAATGACGATCGGGAAAACTTAGCGCGTGTACAGCGGTACTTTGATGCCTGGTGGATCAATAAACAACGGAGCTGTTACAACTACTGGACTTTACAATGAAGAAGAATGTAGGGGGGTGCTCCGTCACTTATCTTTCCCCCTCCATTCTTCATAGAACGAAACAACGCTGTGTGTATAGTACACATTCAAACCAATACAGTAGGCCAGTAATTCGAGTTTCTCGCTTTGAGTAAAACCCAATAGGTTCTAATCCATTCCCACTCTATCCAGAACTACAAAACACAAACTGGTAGTTTTTAATGGAAATCAAGACAAAGAAAGGCCACAAAGCTGGGTGACTCCCACAGACAGTGTGCACATCCTGAAGTCCTGGGAGTGGAGATAATTCCCAGACGTACAACAATATAAAGAAGGAGGCTGAAACATCTTGGTTATGAAAATAGATAGTTATTAAAGTATATAATAATTCTATCAAAATATATTCAAGGTCAATGCAGCGAGCGCTGCGAAGGTAATGCTTTAAGCCAGCTGAGCAAATACAGTGAGGTCATTCCCTCAGTTTATAAAAAAAAAAAAAGAGTGGAATTCACCAGAAATTATTTTAATAACTTGAAAGCGTTTAGACTTTTCATGTCATACCTACAAGACATTACAGGTCTTGAGGAAACATTTTCTTACTAGAACTGGAAAGCTCTTGTAGAGAGGAGGAAACAAGTTGCAGAACGATGGCTGGTTGTTGCGTAATGAAGGAATATTGCTACACGAGGTTCCTGGACACTAAAAATAAAAGGATCCCGATATTATTTTAAACTGAAGCCCAGAAGGTGCAAATAAACAAGGAAATCAAATGTGTTCTGAGGCCACCTTATAAGAGATTTATTGTTAGCTCAGTCAGCAATAAATCACTATTAGATAGGGGGGTGGAGTGGGGGTTTTGAAGAAAAAGTCTTAGATCTAAAACGTCTACCACATTTATTCCCTATCTACCTTGGAAAAAGGGTTCTAGATCAGCCACTCCCAAGCAGGGGTCCGTGTATTCCAGGTTCCTCTATTGTTGCTCAAACAGTGGCTGATTGAACTTCCATTTGATGAGTCCTAGAGACAACAATACAGAGTCAGCTGCAAAACATTTTAGGTGTCCATAATGGTGATATTCCTGCCACCAATGTATTTCCACTGATTACCAATTTACATCAGAGTTATCACCAAATTTTTACTTTATTTAAAAGGGTAGATAGCCTCTTGATATAAAGTAAAAAAAAGTGGAAGCCCTTCCCCTTCTGTGTTTAACGCCACGGTGGAATGAATGGGAGCACAGAGTCCCCTGGGATACCTACGTCATGTATCCCAGGAGGCTTTGGGCTGCTCCTTCTGTGCATGCTTGATCTTGGGCATGAGCAGAAGGAGCTATTCCCAGCAACGAAAAAAACACATGTGCAGTGTGATCAGCACTCTTTTTTTTTCCATTTACTGTAGGATCTGTCACCCAATCTCGAATCTGTGCAGTGTTAGACCGGGTGACATAGGCAGAGGAAGAAAGAAGATGAAAAAAGATGACGACAAAGGAAGAATCCAGGACACCGGGAGACCAAATCTGGGCTGGGTGTGGAGGGATTGGGGGCCCTGTGGAACTAAAGGTAAGCACGCTTTTTTTTATTTTTAATCTTTATGAAAGTTCTCCCTGTCACCGTTGTCCCCAAAAATAGGTTTTAACAGGATTTTCCTCAAGACTTAAAAGGTTGAGACAGGCTACTGTAGGTGATCACTGCTAAATTAAAGGTTTATTTTCAAGAAGACAAATAGCAAGTTGACAACTTTGGAAGTTATTTTGCTGTTTATGCCTATTTGGAGAATAAATTTGAAAACAAACTTTGAGCACCTGGAGTCCATATTTTTGCTTTGAACGTTTGCATACCAGGATCTAGCAAGGTCTAGGTTAGGAGTGTTAGCCCTGAAATGATCTGGAAAGTCAAACACCCCCTTGCGGCAGCAGTTTTTAATGAAATGTAATAATAAAGTTTTGCTATCACGTAAGAAGATTCGGGGCAATGTGATCTCTACATTCTGTAAGGCTTGTCGTTTATTGCAAATGCTCCGCTCATTTATGGGCACATTCCGATTTTCCATACTAAAGCTTCAAGCTGTAAAATCTATATTTAGAAACAAGAGGAAAAGTGTATGCTATTTTAAACACATAGAAATTCAAATGTAATTTATGCTTTGAGGAATCCACAGGCATAGATCTGTGACAAGACGTAAATCATACAGCAACAGAAAAGCAAAGAGTAGGCCATTTACAGGGGAATATGTCTGATCTGCCTCCAGGGAGTCTGCAGCAGCAGGCGGGAAGGTGAAAGGTGGTGGACTTGTCACCGGCAAACAATGGAGAAGGTTATATCCAGGACACACGCGTGTCATGACTTCCGCAATGCTCTCAGCGGCTTCTCAGCTGCCAGGTCTACTGTTATAGCTTTCACTCCCACTATACTATGAGCACGAAAGATTCCCATACAAGCAGTGGCTCAAAATGACAGACCGTGCAATTCAGTAATTCTGAGTTAAAGGCAAAATCAGATTTATAGTTTCTTTGAAATGGTGCAAGAAAAGCAAATGGTGGTGAAAAGGTTGTATCTGGTGTTAAGCTGAGCATGAATGTTGTAGTTCAATCGTATGATCTCCTTTAGACCAACCAAGTAACAAATGAGCCACCCCAATTAATCAATATTGAATGGATTGTAGGCCCCAATGTCACACAGCATTGGTAAAGCTAAATTCAATTGTACTTGCAATGCAAAATCAGACTGAATTAAAATAAAAAAATAAAAAATCAGTTGTCAAGCTTTAAACAAAAGTGATACGGAACAAGCCTTTGAGGGTACTTTAAATGGCAGGAAAATGGTTGTCTTGCTGCTATACTGCTTCTTAAAATAAAAAGCAAAACAAAATGAACATTTATAAAGCACAGCGATGTGCTTTACAAATGTGCATGGTGGTAGTTCACAAAGTTCCCCTCTACCTAACCCAGCAGAGGGAGCTCCATGATTAAAGGGCAGCACGGTGGCTCAGAGGATAGCACTTTAGCCTTTTCAGCGCTAGGTCCCAGGTTCGAATCTCAGCCAGACTATTTTCATGGAGTTTGCAGGTTTTTCCCATATTTGGGTGGGGTTCCTCCCACATTTCAAAATCTTGCAGTTAAATCATTTGGCTTCCCCAAAATGGATCTTAGACTATGATAATGACATCTGACCATGGTAGGGTCAATAAATTGTGAGCCCGTGAGGGACAGCTAGTCTAGACTTTGAAGAGCACTGTATAATATGTCATTGCAATATAAATACAGGATAATAATAATAATGGAGAAGAGGTCATGTGACCCCCCTGCTTTTTTTTCTACTCCTACTTAATGGAATGCAATACAAATGTATAGCAGTAGGGATAGAAAAAAAAAAGAACTAAAAAATGACTCTTGACCAGCTAGTGATCTATCACAGGGTCCACACCATGGCTCGCGTTTTATTATTAGGCCACAACTGTGTTTTGTTCCTCCTAAGGGTGGTGACATCTCCAGCCACAGTACTGCTAAGAGACCCCTTTCCTTCATCTGTAAACTCCCTAGAGGTAGAGGTTTTCATTTTTCTTATTGTTACAATGAATGTGAGTTTTTCCCCACACAAGAGCTTTGAGGTCAAACATTTATAGAATGTATGGAACAGAGCTGAAGTTTCCCATGTATGTAATATATATTTGATAGGATTGTTCAAAATAGTATCCTTTCATAAATAATTTGTTAGTATCATCTCAAAGAATTATCGACTAAATGCAGAGCCTCAACTCCTAAAACCACATGGACAAAGACTCCCTCTTAACCCTTGTACTATCATATAAGAATGTGACATCAACGTGTTGATACTGTTACCATTTTGTTTTGTTTTAACCCCCTTGTACTTTGTTTTGGATGTTTAAATTGCATAATTGTTCAATAAAAATACATTAAAAAAAGGGGTACACTGAGGATATTTGGCATCATATAGCTCAATTAGCTCATTGCACAGGACTTAAAGGGTCTGGATAGAGCCAGGCATAATTGTTTCACTGCAGATTTCAAGCTTTTTTGGGGATCCAGGCCCAGAGTGCCCTGGAAGGAATAAGTGGGCCAGGCACTCCATACCTTTTTCCAGGCAAGAAATTGGTGGTAGCTCTGAAGCACCTGGTCATGAAAAAGGAGCAGGATTTTAGGGCTGGGGGGAGTTGTAGCCCTAAAGTTGTGGCTCAGGTGGACAAGCTGTGTGAGGTCTGTATGCAGAGAGATCTCCCAAAATTTAAATCTGTGGGACCAGTAGAGAGCCAGGAGGCTAAATTTGTGTTTTCTTGTCATGCTGTACTGACAGTGATCCCCTTTGAGAAAAAATCCTGAATTTGCTTTGTGTTGAAGCTTAGTTTTTTTTTTTTTTGTGAATAAGTGTGCAAAGGGCCTTGAAACTGAACTGGAGCCTGAAATACCTCTATGAAGTGAGTGTGTTTGGTGCTAAGTTTGGTATACAAGAAATACCCATACCAAGCTGTGCTATACCAAATTATTCTTCATGACCTTCTCGACCAGACAACATTAATAATCGGTAAGTACTCCTCCCAGTTGGTTTTGGAGGAAGAGTTCCTGAAAATTTATTTGGAACAATTAAACTTTCTATAGAAACATTTTGTGTTTATGCTGGAGGTCTGCCAAGATCTTTGGAAATTGAAAGGAGTGTGTAGTGATACTATGATAGAATCATACATGATGGTTCACCATTGTTAAAAATCTCGAACCCGATTCATACTTCCAGGAAAAATATTATGGGAAAGAATACAGAGGTAGCAGCCATGATGGTCTGGCCTGGGCCTTTTAAAGTACAAACCATTGTCACACAAGACACCTAACATTGGACCTTTTAGTAATTTTACAAACCTAACTACAATAAATTTCTGGAATTACCCAATTTTCTGACAACTGTATCAACTTTTTTAATTATAACTTTTATTATTAAAAGGCTGTTGATAAGTCTCGGCCAAGGCTGAAATGACACTAGTCTACCGCAGGCAGCACAAAAGCATTTCCTCAGTTTCCTCTACCCCAAAGGTGTCAAACTGCTGACAATAAAAGAACATGAAAGCATTTTCTGGGGTAGAACTGTTGAACTGTGATCTTTGTGAAATAAATACCTGAAAGGGATACACACACACACACATACACACACATATATATATATATGTTGTAAGAATATAAAATATTTGATGCCAGATTTGCAGGGTATTTGGCATCATCTGCCCCTGGAAAAGGAATAAATGGCCTGGATAAGGCCAAAGTTAATCGTATTGCTGCAGAATTGCAGCCTTTTTTTGGGATCCAGACCCAAAATGTCCTAGAAGAAATGGGTGGGCCTCCCTTTTGCAGGCCAGATATTTAGGGTGGCTAGGATGCAGCCATATATGCTTGCAAATACCACAAAAATATGTCTAACACTTAGTCTGCTCTAATTAAGCAGTACTATGTACAGTGACACCAGTATTGACTACCCTGTTTCCCCGATGATAAGACACTGTCTTATTTTTTTTTGAAGGCCAAAATATGCTCTAGGGCTTATTTTCAGGGGGATGCCTTATTTCTTATTTTTCATTTTTACCTAAAAAGGGGGGGCTGTCTTATTTGATGGCCCTGCCTTATCATCGGGGAAACACGGTATGTATGTGCAGTACCAAAAACACATCTCGCTTTTTCAAGGCCTCAAAAAAAAAATTTGGAGATAGGCCATGGGGCTTCTACTCTTTTGCCCCCTTTTCGCATTGTATTGCCTTCTGTGTGTCCAAAATTGTACATACTATTTGTGAACAGAGGGTCTTTAATAAAGGTGACACACCAATAAAATTATCTGAAGGCGTCATCAGTAAAATCTAACGAGAAAGAGCTACAGGAGAAGACTTCTTTCATACTAACTGAATTGAGACTACGACCATTCAAAGACGCCGGTCATCTCCTAATCTATGGCTCCTCTGTGATTTAAAAAGAGAACATGGATGGAACCCAGTGACCGTAGACAACCCTACGCATGTGTACTGGATTTATTCCGTGCACCACAACGAAGACACACAAACTGGGATAACACGCCCACAGTGCAACAGCTCACGCCATACAGGGCACAAAGAAGACGATTCTACTGTCACTGCACCTCAAACACCATACCCACCATAAAACCTTTCCATGGACTTAAGATTTGGAAACCTAACAGCATTTAATCTCCTCTAAAATAGCCGAGACAAAGGTCATAAGGATGGTGACGCTTCACCTCCCGACCACAAGCTACCGTCACACTGCAATCAATATTTATTTGCCTTGTCCCCCATGGCCCTGTCAGAGGCTCCTTGCCGTGATACGCTTGTTTATTCTTTGGGGTTAGGAGTCTGGCTCGGTCCAGGGAAAAAAACATTTTAAAAGAAGCAAAACCCACAAAAGCATCTGGCGAGAAGGGAGCTGTAGCCAAGAGTGTGGACAAACCACGGGCAAGCCACAGACGCATTGGTCATTGGAATAATTACCGGAAAAAGGCACAGAGTCTCCGATGGCAGGAGGGGGGCCCAGGTGCGGTACAGAAAGCCCCAAAATGGTATGTGTCACAGCCTAGAAAGAAGGAGAATCAGTGCAATGAGGACCTGAGACGGGGGGAGACGAAATACAAGACTCCATTTTACAGGATCAGGTCAAGGACGCAGAACATAGATCTTCATAAGCAGAGCATACAAGGACATCCATAATAACCCCCTCTTAATGGAGAACGGTTAGCAGAAAATGCCATTGCATATAAAATAGATCTTAACAGCCTGTCTCTGTGTGCCTTATTACTAAAGAATTGTGGCAGACAGAAAATTAATGGGTAAGGTTTGAAATATATACAGAAATGTATACAGATTAAATATCAAATTGCTTACACACGAGCGGCTGTTTTTACTTTTACCGTTTTGTGGATTCCAATAATATTAGTAAGGGTTTTTTTAATGGTCTTTACTCTAAAATAGGAATTCAGGGCAGAGAGTTAAAAATGTGTGTCTCTTTCTCACCGTGCTACTATAAATCACCCTTCCTTTCCTACTGATAGGTGCCACAGGTTTCCGCTATTCTATTTTACTGTTTATATTGCTTTTATCCCTTTCATGTCATTCTCATACAATTTTAAAACATAGTGAAAGGCAAAGGAATATATATATATATATATATATATATATATATATATGGCAAACATGGAAATGTTTCTGGTGAGGCAGTAAACCAAACCCACACAAGTTTGAATCTCCATCTAATGACCTAATCATGACCTCTGTAAAAGAAACGGTATCCTCCAGCCTTCAAATGCCAGTCCAAATAGAATTAATATTTCAATTTTCGTTACTTTGGGCTCTTTTGGACACTAATGGTGTGATTGCTCCCAAGTATGCATACTTTTTACTTTTGGAATATCGAACACACATAGCCTCGGGCTTTACCCTATCAAACTATCAATAACTCAAATATCACTTTTGGTGGGCTGGCCCGTCAAGGTACATTTAAACATTTTCATCAAGTTATGTTTAAGCCTTTACTTTTCCATAGGAATAGGGCTCGTAGTGGAAGTTCTGAACAGACTTCTGCTTTATGGGGCAGCCAGACTAGTTCTTATCTTTTACTGCTCCAGATGATAATTTACAAATGGCCATTGCAAGCCAAAAGGGAAGGGCTCTAAATACAATCCGTGGCTGGTCTGCAAACGTTTGATCATGGGCATACTAAAATGATTGGGTTTGATTACCTTTCCAGTGCAGTATTCTCCCCAGAAATTTTTTAAGGCTGGGTAGGAAGAAGCTGTAGGTGGGTGGTAGACCCTGTATTGTAACCCAGCTTTTCAGTAACCACCCAAAAAAACGGGTGGCTACTAAAAGGTGCCGGGTGGGGAACCCGGCTGAAAGGGGCTGGGGAGAACACTGCAGTGGTTTATTATTTCATGTAGTTTATATACAAACTGTATGGACAGGCTCAAAGCACTGACGCTGTCCAACAATATACCACATATCATTACCAAAAGTTCATATTATTTCTTAGATATACCAATATACCATAACTCCGGGGGGGGTTTAGGTTTTTTCACCAGATAAATTCCAATAGGGATAGTGGAAGCCCACAGCTGGTTTGCAGATCTGGGAGCCCCTTATAATGGCCACTACAGGTGTGCAACTCCAGGAACTCAGCACAAGGATGGTGGTAGCCCTTCATCATGAGCAGTTCAGATGAGTAGAACCCAGGAACTCCACCCAGGAATAGCAGCAGCCCATAGAAATGGCCACAGCTGGTTTATAGACCAGGGAGCCCCTCAGCACAAAGATGGGCAGTTCAGGTGCACAGACTTCGAAGAGGAATGATAGCAGCCCGTAATAGTGGCCACTGTAAATGTGCAGACTCAGCACAGAAATGGTGAGAGCCCCTCATACCGGGCACAACAGGTGTGCAGATACAGACACTTCATTGTGGGATCTCACCTATACAGTCCTAAAAAAGATAAAAGAGATTATCAAGTGGTTGACTTCTCCAATATCTACAAAAAAAAATAGAATATCAATTTTGGATGGTCTGACCCTTTAACACCCGAGAATCCCTGACAACATAAAGCTTCATTCAGCCCCATACTAGCTGGAAAAAAAAGCTCAAAAGCCATATAGAAGGCCTGTGAGTAATGGGAGTTAAGGAACGAGCCCCTGTAATTAAATAGAACTGCTACAGCGGCCTGTGCCCTCAAACCTGTAACACTGTAACCACTTGAAAAGCAAAGCTACATTAGAGTGCGGGCTGAGCAAGGAATTCCATCATTCCGAAAGCTATGCATTTCAAAAATAAGCCTTCCATGTGCCCAACAAAAAAAAAGAGAGGGAGAGAGGGAGAAACCACAGCTTAATCGTTTTCCGCCACTAGAGGAAGAAGTAAGACAGAGCAAAGCAGCAAGCTTTGAATGAGAGGTAATTAGAGAGAGAGACACATTCCTGGCTAATCCTCTGTGCCAAGGAATCCTACAAGAGGCTGGTTTTTAGGTGTAATGGGCTGAGATCACACAATGTAGATAGCTCGTTGATTGATCCAGCGTCAGCTCACTGACACCTACAAAGAACCCAGTCTGAACACGGCTATGATCTTATTCTATGAAGTGTACGACTGTTGTATCTCATCCATTGTGAATATAACCTTTAGGAAAAAACTTCATTTAAATGCTGGGCATGCATTAGGAGATTTTTAATCAGTATTACAACACAACATATAAATGTATTATTTGTAATCAAGTACAAGCATTCCATTTGTTTAATACTTACCCACCATTCCATATCTCCCCTCCTATTGTGTGATACTTCCCCCCCCTATTTAATGTACAGTGCTGGGTAATATGTTGGCGCTAGATAAATCCTGTTTAAAAATAATAGCGGACCTATCACCAACAATTGTACTTTATTTAAAAGGGTAGATAACCCTTTCATATAAAGTAAGTAAATTGTGGCGGTAAAGACTGAATGAGAGTGCAGAGCCTACTGGTATACCTACGTCACCCATCCCAGGTGGCTTCTGGCTACACTTTCTGCGCTTTTCTGATCTCAGGTATGCGCAGGAGGGGCTTTATCCTGCAATGGGAAAAATATGCTGATCTTGCACATGCACAATAACATCAGCACTCATTTTTTTTTTTTCACCATTTACAGTATTCTATGCCACCTGATCTCACACCTGCACAGTGCGAGATCCGGTGACGTAGCCAGAAGAAAAAAAGAGGATGGACAAATATGGTGGCAACCAACATAAGCAATGTTCTATTACAGGGAGGTCCAGGACCCAATCAAGGAAAGCTCTGGAGAGATCAGGGCTCTGAAGAAGTAAAGGTAAGTTCTGCTTTATTCACTGATAAGTACTGGAAAATTGATCTATGAAAAAACACTTTGCCTGATGAATTTTTGTTGAGCCTTCAACTTTTTTTTGTCATGCTTACTGATCTTCTAATTTAGTCTTCTCGTCCTTTCCAACATAGGGGAACCCTTGAAATTACCTTTAGGTTTTGGGGAAACCCTTTCTATAATTACTATATCTACAGCTCACAGTATATTAGTGTAGTGGTCAGTGGGAAGAATGTCACCCTTACAGATAGCCAAAAAGATCATTGGTGTCAGTTAAATCTGTGATCTAAAAATGAGAAATAATGGCTTTGCAATAACAGAGCTCAGCTCTTTGAGGACACGTGGATGTAATCCATCAGGTCTTGGTGCTTTGTCAACCTTCATTTTTACCAGCTATTTCTCAATTATATCCATTCTGAGCAATTGTGACTCATTTAAGGCAATGACATTGCTATTATGAATTTGGACTTGAGCTCTGCCATTTTCATTTGTGTACACAAAGCTAAAAAAAAAAGCGTTTAGAAAATCTGCCTTTTCTTTCTCCCCAGTTACCAACCCAGCGACATCCTTTAAGGGGCCTACATGCTCAGATCTAATCTTTTTGCTGTTATTATATATTTTAAAAACAATTTGGGGGTTTGCCTTACTTTACTTTGCAATCTTTCATTTTGAAGTTTTGCACATTTTTTCCTACTTTTTACATATTTTGTTATATTCTTTATAGTTTTCAAACGATGATCCTTCATTTTTATATTTTTGGAATGCCTTTTTCTTGTTTTTTTATGGCTTTTTTAACATCAGCTGTGAGCCAGGTTTTAATTTTAGCCTCTTAAACTTATTACCCATTAGAATAGTCCTTCAATCTTTTTTCAGAATGCCTTTAGTATAGTAGTATCATTCTATATGACCCATTATATGACCTATATGACCCATCATTCTATATTCTTTATCTAGATCGTATACTTACCTATTAACTTTTCTCTGCAACTTTTGCTGTATTTATTACTCCTTGTGGAGTGGCCATCAACTGTTTGGACAAATTAAAAATGTTTTACCTATAGGTAAGTAGGTAAATTCAGAAGTAGGTAAAAAAAATCCCATGCAGAGAGGATGCACAGCTTCTAGAGAGCCATCAAGTGAAGTCGATGATCAAGATGGTCAAGTTTCCCAGAGCCTAGAAAAATGATCCAGAAGTTGGGGTATGTAGTCACTATGGGGTCTCATTCAGGTTGTGCATTGCAGTACAGTGTTTCATGTGTCAAGCAGTCATATGGTGGGAACGTCAAAAATGGGAATAGAGTTTAAGAAAGAAATAGGGATCTTCCACTGCTAACTTGTTTTTGAGGTTCCGGCCTCCAGTCTGGTAAATGTATCCTGACCCAAGACAAGCACTCAGACAGTGCAATTAGAAATTCTGACCTACACACTTGTTCAGGAATAGTCATTCACTAAGCCGTGAAGCAAGTAGAAGAATGTCAACTCAGGAGCATGTATCTTCAGGCTTTCCATAAGATTTTGTGTAGAGTGTATCTGTAGGGAATACGTGTCTTTTGGCTAATAGAGCATTTTTAAGGTCAGTACTGATGTTGAATGAGAAGACTTGGATTGCAAATGCTGTTTAAATCTATGCCAAAGGTATTCAACAAGGTCAAGGCTCTGTGCAGGAAACTCAAGTTCCCCAACACCAAACAGTGGCTTTGTGCACATGGGCACATTCATGTTGGAACAGAGAAGGTCCCCAAAATGTTACTACAGTTGGAAGTGCAAATTGAATAAAATGTTCTTGTATGCTGTGGCATTAGTAGTAGCTCCTACTTGAAACCTCTAAACTCAAGGCAGTTATAGGGATGTTCATATACTGCAGGAGATCTAGTAGGTGTAATGGTCGGGCTTACATAACCCTTTGGCCCTATATTGTTGATGTATGTGTATATATATATATATATATATATATATATATTTACCTTTTTAATACACTGGGCAATATTTACAGCAGGGAGTGATTTCTGGCAGTAGCCAATAGATGTGGTGTTTTATATTAGCAATACCAATGGGCAGAGCAGTGTTACAGAAAACAATGGCAATTTCTTCTAATAGCTGCTGGTTACCAGGAAGTGCTCCCTACTGCAAAAAAAAGTATAAAAAGTTATAGATGAAGAGAATAAAGAAAAATGAAAGAAGAATGATGATGGTGCAAATCTGAACATTAGCAATACTCCTCATCTATGTTTGACAGATTTCAGCACTAAAACCTGTAACTGAAGTTGTGTAGTTTAGCAGCAGTCAAGGTCCAAGTCAGTAATTAATATCAGGGTAGGATCAATCATTTACATAGTCATGCATAATGCATGGTAAGTATGCAGATATGCACTATTATGAAAACACTGAGTAAAAAAGGTATTAGAGACCAGAAAAAAGTTAGTGATCAGTTTAAGCAGGCAGTAGAGAGTAACCTCCAGAATAATATCCCCTGGGTGTCACAAAGATCCATACACACTCTGATGGTCAGCCTTCGTCCCCACAGTAAAGCACTGTTACACACTGTGGCTCAGGGATACAAATTTGCACTTAGAGACACAGAGACTGGCACAGGTCTGGGACTGTTCCAAATTGTCAGACTTTTTTCTGACCCCCGGTGACCTGCAATACTTCAGCCCTAGTGATTTATCTTTAGTGTCAGATTTATTCCTTGCACATCCCATGCACTCTACAAGGGCTGTGTGTATGTGTGTTACTTTCTATGCTCACCCCTAATTCTGCAAGCCTTCCGTCCTCAGGGCCAACCCCAAATCCCACAGAGAACAGTAAACACCAAGGAAAACAGTGGGACCCAATGTGGACTCTCAGACAGTGCGGCCACCAGTCCTTTCCGGGCTAAAGGGCTGTGAGGCGCACGCTCCCATGAAAGAGAAACTATGAATAGCCAGGTGAGCAGCGTGTGGCTTAATGAAGCCACACTGCCAGCATTAATTCCAGATTCTCCTACATGACTCGAGCTTTTCATCTACTGCTCATTTTGGAAATCAAATGCCGCACAAGGGCAGCAACAGCACAAACCGCAGGGAGATAGGGGACGGACGGGCGTCAGACAGACCTTTTGCCCAATGGCACCATTTTTTAGAACAGCAGGGAGTTTTATTTAGCAGTATTGACCTTTTAAAACTATTCACTCTTATATTTAAAAAAAGTGTATATATTTCCACAAATTTCAACAAGAAAAATATTATACTGTATGATGTTCAGCTAATGTAAAAATTTAAAATAAAAGTGAAGGCAAATGGCTAAATTTACATCTGAAATATGCGAGGTGCCGATCCTTCCAAAAAACATGATCATTTATTATGGCCTGTTTTCTAGGGAAGAAATCCCTGTCAGGTTTTGACCTTATTATTCTCTACTGCAGTTAAAGGAAAGCAGCTTGGTCATTGACTCCCCCATCTGTGATGGGATAGTGATGGAGCAACAAAGCATTGATGGGTCAACCTTGAACACTGCTCTCCTGTCAGCCAACTCAATGTGAGGGTGGTACAGACTGACTGGCCTACACTTCAGTCCTTTCCCTCTCCCAGTGCTAATCCTCATTTACAGAGGACCAATGGTATGTTTTAAACAAGGCAGACTGAAGTACTACTTAAAAGTACATTACATAAGGATGCAATGTGCGGTGCGTTATTGCATGTGTGTTAACACCCAATATGTTGCATAAAAACATGCATTTATTAAAGCATCCTGTTCCAACTTAGTGGGCTGCCAGTGTACCCTAAAGTGCACAAAAAAAGCACAAAACCCTTTTTATTAATATATCAAAAAATGAAAAACTGTGCCTCAAAAAAGGGATTTTTTTAGATGTTTTATTTAGATACAATCATACATAACAAACTATACCAATGTAGGTTTGGTACAACACCTTTGTGGTGTTCAATATATGGGGAAGGATCTACCAACTTCTCCCAGCATAGGAGCAACACACAAGTATTATGTTTATTGTACTATACCTACATTGTTATAGAGAGCTATGTATGTTTTTATATATATATATATATATATATATATATATATATATATATATATATATATATATATATATTTTTAAATATATTGGACATAATAACATTTAAATAA
>NC_092864.1:31826691-31866525 GCF_032062135.1 Pyxicephalus adspersus
AATAATATATATATATAAAGCTGGGTGATCCAGCAAATCTGGAATGCATCTGGTCCAGGATTCAAAAAACATTTGCCTGCAAATAGCAAATGAATTTGAAGAAATCCATTCCAGGTTTGCTGGATCACCCAGCTTTACTGATAAAAGTGTATCCTCTCCAGCCTTGGAGAGCCTGAAATAATCAGGCACATTGTTTTGGGGTTTTAATGTAGCCTGAACAGGCCAATCCTCTCTCCAGTTTTAAGTTATTATGCAGTCTGCTGCTATTTTGTTTAGTACCTTAAAACAGCAAATTTTTAATGACCATTTGTAAGTTTTTCCCTGCACTTGGACCTTCCAGTGACCCGTCACAGCGCAATGCAGCCACCACTGAATTCTCATAGCAGACTCCCAGCCAGTCAGCTTCCAGCCAAGCAATAAAAATGCCCCTGAGACTGGGTCCCGGGATGGACATCAGTGCCATGTACTTACAGCGAACGACCACAACACTGACATGCCAGCTGAGGCCAGAGCTATTTTTGTGGAATGACCATCCCCAGTCTTAACTCTTCTAATGTTTTAAAAGAGCATTCCTGGCATATCACACTCACGCCCTTTGTGCTCTAAGCTGGGCTTAGTCCAAGATAAGCCTTGGTCAGCGGCTGGAGATCACTCACTCCACCAAAACACAACACAGTGACGCAAGATGAGGAAATTAACCCCTTTGCAGCAGAATGAGCACATTTCATCTTGGTAGCAAAAAAAAGACACTGATAATAGATAAATGGAGTGATTAGACAAAAAGGGAAAATGCTACCTCTTTAGGACTAAATAAAAAATAATATGTGATGTTGCAACAATGTCACAAATCTGTAGTGAATAAGTAACGGAACCCAAAGCAATGTCTGGGATACAACAGGCTGCATTCATATAGTGCTGCTTGTCTCCAGGGAATTAACTCATACTGCATTTATGTGTTAATATAGGGCAATGTTTGCTCCGAAATGTGCTATGTGTTTGGGGGGCTTGCTAACAACTCAAGCCGCATACACATGTGCAATAATAGTCGTTGGAATGGATCTTTCATGATCCTTTCCAAAGACTATTATTGCACAATGCATGAACGAGTGCTGTACATACAGCACCATTCTGCTCTATGCAGAAGGGAGGGGGAGAGCAACAGAGCGGCACCCTGCTGCGCACTCTCTCCTTTGCATTAGGATTGTTAGTTGTCCATCGTTCGTGGACCCCCCAGGACGGTCATTGGATGATAGACGACTGGCGCTATACACACATCAGATTTTCGTCCGATAACAGCCCTGAGACAATTATTGGGTGAGAACCATTGGGCGTGTGTACGTAGCTTAACAGTGAAAGAAATTGTTCCTTATCTATTACAAATATGTCACCAATTGTGTATAAAAAAGGGTATTGCAGTCCCAAGAAATGAATGCAAGAAATTCTCAGTGATAACATCTCCTGAATAGATTGGCAGTATTCTCTGTAATAAGTCTGGCAAACTGATAGGCTGCCCAGGAGTGATGTCACTGGGCTAAAATGGTAGCCTGCAAACCTTAGTGATGTCATTGGCCTCTAGTGAATGAATAGGCTACAGTCTCAGTGATGTCATCAGTCTCTAGTGATTGAATAGGCTGCAGTCTTAGGCTATGTACACACGTTAGATTTTTGTTGTTGGAAAGGGTCTTTCAAGATCCTTTCCAATGACAAAAGACTGAAAGATGAGTGCTGTACATACGGTGCTGTTCTGCTCTATGAAGAGGGGGGAGAGCGAGCGAGTGGCACCCCGCTGCGCTCTTTCCCCTTCACTTGCATTTGTTCGTCTTTTGTCGTTCAAGGGTCTGCTACGACGGATCTATACACGACGTAGGACGGCCGCCGTACACAGGTCAGATTCTCGTCCATAAAACAATAATCGGATGAGAATCATCTGACGTGTGTAAAGTGGCTCCTTGTTCCATTCACACCCCAACCCTGAAGTACAGAAACTGCAAAATGCTCTACAAGCACACTTTAAGTATTTCATGCATTTTACATTTTACCAAAATACAGTTAATGATGTATTAAATAATCCCAGGTATACAGCTGGATTAATCAGTATTTTTCATAACAATAAAGAGTTCAGTTAAGTCCTTTTCTGAAATGTAATTGTAAAATGCATTAAAAAAACGTATCTTTTACAAAAAGCCACGGCAGCCTGAAATGTACGAAGTACTTTAACGAAAACCTGAACAAAGTCATACACATATCATGTTCGCTCTTGATTTGTGTTTAGCTTGGATCCCAGGGCCTATATATAGGATGTACATTAAGCCTGGCTCTCAGTAGCACAGCATCTGTATCCAGTTCACTTTTGGCAGCAAATGTGACCCGGATCTGCTGAAATTGTTTTTATCTGTTTACCTTTGTCTCCCCTCAAAATGCTTAACAGATTTGACCAGAAATCCCAAATACTTGAGTTGTGCCATCTTGTTATTACAGAGGAGGATGCGAGCAGGACAAATATAGGGTGTGTTTATTACAAGGCAGGCAAACAGCGCTGGCAGGGTGATTACAGGGCAGCATAGTACGAGCTCATGGTACAGACACCGCACTAACATTCTGTCACTCGCCATCTGCTTTGGGTTCATTGCTTCCTTATGAGGGTAGACGCAGAACAAATCCAAAACCACCACTCAGTTATCCTATCTAGTTGTTTGGAAGTTTGTGCCATGCCACATACGAGAGGAGGGGGGGGGGAGACAAAGCAAAGTGTATGCACAGCTTAGACTGCCACTCAAGAAATTAATTGCTAGGCATTACGCATAGGAAACAAAAACCCGACATACAATTACTCTAATTGGGTAAGAGAAAAATGTGCTTAAAATCAAACACTATTCACACTTGCGTGAAGTGCGCATACAGGAAACCAAGTCACCCTATATAAACGTACTGTCATAAAACTAAGAGTCAGTGGCTTTAAAATGCGTTGGCATTTTAACCCTTGTTTAGTTCTCTTCTTCACTTTTCATGGAGATGTAAAGTATATTAGTTGAATCATTGTCAACGGGACAATGTGACAGCCACACCATGGCAATAGAAACACATCTTTGTTATTTTGGTGGGGAAGGTTAAAAATTTTAGCTTGTTACTGCGGTCTGTGTCTTTTTTTGGAGATCTCCTCTTATTTTCCTGACAATACTCCCACAGTAAAATCTGCACTCCAACTTGTGTTATACAATCACATGACCTGGTTAAAGGTCACATGACCCAAAACCTGACGGCCACTGTGCAAAGCTTTTACAAATCTGCACACTTAGCCTGCCTAGCAGACATTAGGAGACAATTATCTGACCGGTGATCCCACTGAAGTTGTGCGGGCCCTGTTTGTTCCCTCTGTTGGAATTGCTTACAGCACCAAAGGAGATCAAGCAATTAGCTGTTTTCTGGACCTGTAATTGTTGCTGCTTGGACCATCCTTTGCTTGGTAACTCCTGCTTGGCGGACTGATAGCTGTGAATGACCCTTGGCCCTTGCCACTTGCCTTTGCTGGATCCTCCTGCACTGTGAATCCGTGGAATATCTAGCATGTGATCCTGGATTGTCTGACTACCATTGTGTCCCCCCATCTGCTTGGTGGGCTCCTGGTCCTCTGCCAGTTCTCCCAGACACCTTCCTTTGCACATTGAAGTCCTCGGGTCAACCATGTTTCAGATTGGTGCAACTAGCCACAAGGCAAGTTTTAAGATAATGTAAGTTAAGCAATTGCCAAGGACACCACTATCTGCAGGGCTTTAACTGACAGAATGGAAGAGTGTCAGGAGCTGAAATGCAATGAATATTGCTCAGGGCTCCATTTTTGTATACATCTGTCCCTGTCTTACTGATATGTGTTTTTTAAAATATAGTACTTACCAATCTTTCAGAACCCCTCAGAAGTACCTTTTAGGGATTAAACAAAAAAACAAAACACTTCCCCACTGCATTTCCCTCCAAAGGAAATATTTACCCTCCTGGTTATTTGGAATCTGCTTGGACCCGACTGGAATGATAGCCTATCTATATGGCCAGAAAAGCATTGGCATATGTATGTCTGTACATACCCTCTGCTCCTGCAGAATAATAATATAGAAATGTGTTTCACCAAAAGCTCCTTCACTGTAGATGTCTCAGGTGTTGGCAACAATGGAACCCATTTGCACTCCGAAAAATACGCCGGGAAGAGAAAGGTCGTCACACTCCGGTGATGTCAGACATTAAAAACAACTTTTTTTTTTTATATTCCACAAACAATGCATTCAGGGGAGTATAATCAGGGATCCCAACCAACCCACCTTCCATTGTCTACTGACTGAATGGAGTGTACACTCTTATTGTTCACAACACCATTCTGTCTCCAATCAGTCTCACACCAGTATAGGGACCCTTTGAAACAATATCTACCCGTCATCATTTGCATCTTTGCATAGTGAATAAAAAGTTGCTCAATATTATTCTGGTCTTTATTATAGCTGCTGAAGTACCCTTATTTGACAGTGGGATGGGGGGAACATAGTCAAGGCTAACTTGCTTAGACAGACTTGGATAGGGGAATACCAAAAAAAAGAATATTCAGGTACAGTTAACATATGCTTTAATATGCAAAATTTAAGTTAAAGTGTTACTTTGTCATTTGCCTACCAATTGGTCAACAGGGCAACCAATCACACCTATAGCCCAGTATGCAATATATCCAGAGATGTAGCCAAATATTTCTATTTTAGCACATTCATATAGGGGACAACCTTTCACTTTCATGCTTGTAAAAACTATTAAAACTGTATTTAAGAGTTGATGCAGAGGTCTGTTTTTTAATACTATTGTTGCTTTTTCCCTTAAAGCTGGACTCCAGTCAAAGCCTTTTTACAATTTGAATAGCAAAGGTAAGAGTTAGAACCCATATCAGGTTTTTGTTGCTGTATGTGGACTTACTTTCTATTCAATGACACCTTTCTCAACCTCAGCAAGTGGAGTAGGTCTTCCTAACAAATACATCAATAAAAACTTACATTGTTACATAAATTGTTTGAAAAAAAGACATAAATCCATTGAGTTCAACCACTAGAAAAATAAACATATCCCTGATAAAAACCCTATGGTTGATCCAGAGAAAGGCAAAAACCCCCTTACAAAGCCCTGGTTCAATTTGCTACAACAGGGGAAAATGTTGTTTCCCGATTCCATGAGACAATCGGATGTTCCCTGGATCAACAGTCTCTGTTATCTTTACTTTAAAACTTTATTATGCAGTTATATTCTGTGCTTCTAGAAATCATCCAGCTTTTTCTTAAATCTAAAGAACTTGCCGAAACTACTTCCTGAGGGAGCCTATGTCACATTGTCACAGACCTTACAGTGAAGAACCCCTTCCTTATCTGGAGATTGAAACTTCTTTTTCTCCAGACGCAATGACCTTTGTAATGACCTTAAAGTGAATAACTGTAAAGCGAGCTATCTATATCGACCATTTTTAAATTCATAGTCTTCCCAATGCTATCCAAAATAGAAAAAAATCAATTTGATTTTTACACAATGGTATTTATTAAAAACTCAAATTCGGTGATATGTTCCCATGCAGGGTGTAAGCAATAGGTTTAGCTTACACCCACTGCTACCAAACGGGCAGTTTCCAGGAGCAGAAGAAGCCATCCTATATGGTTCTTGGAAATTGGCCTAGCACTGTCACATATGTGATCCAAGTCTCATACTCATCCATACGTTTCTTAGGTCTTAGCAGCTGCATAGGTCAGTAGGGGATAAGAAAAAGGTACAAAGGAATTCAAGTAACCTGGTACTGTGCAATTATTATTATTAAATATTAATAAACAGGATTTATATAGAGACAACATATAACACAGCGCTGTACATTAAATAAGGGTTGCAGATGACAGACAGATACAGACAGCGACACAGGAGGAGGAGAGGACCCTGCCCAGAAGAGCACTTTGCATTGCATTGCAGACTTTGGTTGGACACCTAAGAATGATACAAAGTATTTGAGAGTATTTGAGTCTGATACAGATTCAAATACTCTGCATAGCCAAGACAGTAGTTAATACTATTATCCCAAAAAAGATTGCTAATGGCTGTCCAATACCATTTGGCACTGACTTTTGTATCAAAGTTCCTAATGCCATGAAATTCTACAATATCACCAAAGGATATCATCTGAACAGAAAACATAATGAGCTGCACAGATAGAAAACCTGTCATTTCGTAAGCTACAGTAACAGGAAGCTGTTGTTTGTCCGCTGTGACAAGGGTAGACTTGTACATAGACCAGGGCCACTGACACTGGAAGTGACTAAGCTGGACAAACAAAATGACTGGACAGAGGCTTACACAAGGAGGATACCGACTCACAACTCTGCCTTTGTGATTCAGGCACACATCACCTCCCTCACCCTGCAGGTAGCCACAAGTCTATCTAAGAACACACCAACCTTTCCCGTGTTTGTTTTCCCTGCAGTGACTATAAACTGTGGTTCCTGGTAGTCACAGCTTAACCACCTTCCCTGCGTCAAATTAAGACCTATGGGTAAAAATGGAAGAGCAGGGAGTTAAGGTGCCTTAACCATAATTGCATCAGGGGCATGTTCCAATGTTCCTTTAGGTGATGAGGAAGAACCTTTAACGGGGATGTGGGTAGTGGAACACACCCTTGTTTACAAGACCAGATTGGTTCTAGGAAACCTGTGATGAGAGTACTGTAATTTGCATGACGTCAAGGCAGAAGCTTTGTCTGTTTTGATCCATGCCAGATCCTAGTTATTAAAAAAACAGCACTTGTGCCTTTTTAAAATTAAAAAATACTAAACAGTTCCATGGGGATGTCCCTATGCCGACTCCCCGAATCCAAAACCTTTTCCTTTTCTGGGCTCAATGATGCCCATCCAACTCGCTCCTTGTAAGGGCAGGCCTCTCCAGGGTCATTGACCTGCCCTCTCGGGGACGTGACCATGACACCTTACAAGCAAAACGCAGGGATGCAGATAAGATGGCTGACAACAGGAAGAGAGCAATGATCTCTGGCTCACCGAGGACAGCCCATTGAGGCAAAAAGGAAGAAGACCCTGTGTATTATAAAAAATTCAGAAATGTTAAAAAAAAACTCATGCAAAAGGAGTGCCTCTAAAAGAGACGGCAAGTCAGGAAAAGGACTACAATACAAAATAAATAGTGGCAGGTAGAAAAGTGGAAGGCTGAATACACATGTGCAATTATTGTTGTTGGAAAAGAACCCAAGTTTTACCTGGTGTTTAACAGGCAAATTGATTTACCAGGCAGAATTTTGTCAGTTATTTCTGACCAATCAAACAAGTATCAGAGAACCTTTTTTTAATTGTTTACTTCAATAGGTAACTGTCTGTTTTGTGATAAACTGATTTTATTAGATGGATCAGTTGTTTGATCATTCACAAATTGCTTTTTGTATTACCATAAGTCTCATGTAAGGCCTCTGATATTGTGCTGTCTAGCAGAAGTATGGTCTGCTATTTGGCAAATGGCTTGAGGATTTTAATTTTGATTTTCTGATTTAATTACAAGGCAATTAAAGGTCTAAAACTACAGAATTGCAAAACATAAAATAAAAATTTCTCTGAACTTGGTGGAAAAATCTGATTGAATGCTGCTTTTGTCGGAATTGCTGTCGTTCTACATTTCAGAATCCTGTATGAAACATGGAACTCCAGAATATGTAAATATCACCAAAAATCAAAAAGTTATATGTATTGTGACTTTGTGTTCTTTGTGCATTTTTTCCAGATCTGTACAGTAATCCAGCACTTTGTGCTTTTTTCCTTTTCTGCAGGGTGATTGGTCTTGTATCTGCTCCTTTCTGTAGTTCTCTGCAAGTAGCCTGTAGTGGATGGACCTTCCGTGCCCATCCCATAGCCCTTCGCAGGCCTTTTAACAAAGTAATACCTGTGTTTGCAAGTCCATTTAATATACACAAAAAGGATTTTTATCCATTGTGGCTATTTAAGAACATTTGTGTATTGAAGTGTTTGCATTTGTTAGTGCTGTCACTGGCTCTCCCTAAAATCCCCTGGCAAAATGGGTCAGGACTAGGGATCCAGTTAAATCCTAACTTTATACAGCCGCACTATATCTATGAATTACTTAGTCAGTTGTCTTCCATCTAGGATTACATCCAAAGAACCCTACGAATACTAGTGGTTAAAAAAAGGACAGTTTTGGATCATTGTACAACCGGACTGGTGGAATAACTTTATTATTGTCACTCTCACTTTATTGTTTATTATTTGAATAATCATTTATAAAACACTTTAGCCAACGAAAATCCCCTGCTGTCCTGTTTCCTCTTTACAATCATCTCTTTGATATACAAATTAGGGGTTTGGCTATCCTATATCTTTTGAGCTTTAGTGGAACACCCACCTTACCTATATATATATCTTATAGAAGAACATATTCAAAGTTTTGTTTCTAAGACGGATTTGTAGGCGTGTGGGCGGGTGTAGGCGGGTGGGGACCCTAATTTTCAGTAAAAGTCGGGTAGATACTGAAAAGTGCTGGGAGGTGCACCCAGGTAAGAGAGGCTGGGGACAACACTGCTGAAATGAAGCTGTCAATTTCAATTGATCGAATTCAGGTGTTCAATCAAATTCACGGATGGTAAAGTTCTTCCATTAAGGTGTAACTCCTAATATAATATACACAATTCAGCCTTATTCCCCAATGGATGAATCATTTGGGCTTCACCCTTGAAGGAGGAGAATTCCCAGGGGTCTAATCATTGAGCAATAAAGCACGCTTCCTTCAGAAAGGCACGGCGCAACATAATAGACCGGCATCCTTTCCAATAAAGTTTTTGTTTGAACTGCATCCATTTTTCCTACACTTTTAATGATTAAGTAGAGGTTGGGCGAGCGGTGACACAAGCCACGAATACTCTTAGCGAGAGCGTTTCCTGCCTCTCCAAGAATACATGCAGTTATTTTTTGCACTGGAAGACAATGCTGATTGCCAACCCACCTCCTCCCAGGTCAGCTGGCCTCACTCCGGGCATATTAAACAAACAAATGAGCCACGATTACCGATAAATCTCAGCGCATCACGTAAAGGAGTTGGGAAGCACCCCCACCTAAGAGGAAAAGCAATATCTCATAAACGGTTAAACCCCGGAAGCTTTCTTAGTTCCATCATTCACTTTTTTTGAGGTGAGATAAAGGACAATGTTAGGGTCATGGGGTTATCTCGTATAAACAAGACAGTTTAGACAGTGCACCTCATTTCCAGCAATGCAACTTGCTTCCTCTGTCAGTAAAAACAAGAGAAGCATGAATGTACAAACCTGACATGTTTATTATCTTGGTCCAAGATGAGGGAATCCATATTGTGATTCCCAAAAGGACTTATTTGGGATAACTTCAAATTATATAAACAAAAGAAAGAGAATATTTAGTTTGCTGCATATCTGATACAAACAGTGCCTGCTTTTACAGTTCAAATACTTTGAGTTAAAACTGGAACTGAAAACTAGATAAAACTGATCAAGTTATGTACTGATTTGGACCACAATAAAGCAGAAGTGGTCAAAGTGTATTTTTAATCTACAGCTATCCACTCAGTGCTCTTTTGCACTACTAGATGACCTTAATCTGACAGCCAATATTATTCTGCTCATTTCTTCTGAACTCAGGCTGTCACTGACCCACCCCAGCCTGTGACTGGCTAGTGAAAATATTAGGATACATATATATTAGCTTTTAGGTAGATGTAAATCCCAACTGAATTACATGAAATATGCTAAATTCAGAGTATCTTACGTATCTGCCATTTACCTAAATAAAGAATGATTATAGCCTAACTCTTTACAATAACCGTTACCAATCTACTGTGTCAAGAACATAAAGGTTGGGTTCAATTAAAGTTCTACTTTTAGTAATGCATGATCAGGTAGGTCATTATTAAAGGAAGAATAGGTATTGTTCCTTACGTAATAATCCCCCTACCTGCCTGATCACTCCAGGTTTCTAGTGAAAAGCTGAGCTGTGCATGAGCAGCGTCAGCTTTGGTTGTAAGGATACCTGCCAATCCCGGCTTCCACTATGCATGTCGGGAGTGAATGAACTCCAATGTGCCTGCACAGGATATACGTCATCCTGGCCTGGCCAATCAAGATGGCCGAAGATCCTGTACAGAACGAGAAGAAGGAAGAAGATGGGGGCGCCCTGTGATTGAATGTTGGATGGATGTTTTTCATTTTTTGTTGCAGCTTAGTACTGGTGATTTTCATTATCCTATTTGCAACCACTCCCTGTCTACGTGCACTCAAGTGATGACTTTGCAGCATTTAGTCCTATTAGTAAGCTGTACTACTCTGAATAGCATCCATAGGTGGTTTTCTCCCCAGAAGTTTTTTAAGCTGGGTGGGAAGAACCTGTAAGTGGGTGTTAGCCCCTGTGTTGTGACCCCAAAACAGCCCAGTGGCTAGTGCAAAATGCCAGGTGGTGTGCCTGGCTAAAACGAGCTGGGGAGAACACTGATGGAAATAAATAAGATGTGTAGCATGTACCATATTCCACAAGAACTGGGGTAGTATGTTTTATTTGCAAAGGTTATGTGGCACCAGGCATGGACATACACTGAAGATCTCTGGAACAGGAAGGAAAGTAGTTTACCAGATGGGTGAAATTGTCCTTTAAGCTAGAACAGTGTTTGAATTAGGAAGACTTCAAACAGAAATGACGGGGGGAAAACAATGGCTCTTGGAGATTAGTTGTCAAGCTTGCCATGTGAAACAATTGCTCTTGTAAAAAGTGCAACTGAATCAGTAAATGGCCACTGCGGATTTGATCTCAGTTCATTGTGTTGTCACTTTGACCACTACCCTGTTAGAGTAACCACAGCCCTGTCATTGCATCTATCCCATTATCATAGGGAAACTGCAGCCAAACAAACAAGGGCGCAGAGAGGACCGTCACTGAGATAACGGAAATGCCATTCTCTTCCACACATGGCCCCTGTTCACGCTGCCTAATGTAAAGTTCTCTGTATGCCTGCCTTGCAGCAGTGGAAAGCTGAGCTTTTTTCCTGGCTGGGCATAATTTGCATGGAATATGTATCTGGTCTCCATTTTTTTGTGAATGTCTTTCCTAAACTTTAAAATAGACTGGGTTAATACATAACACCTCGGCAAATGATTGCAAGTTTATTGCACCTATGGTACTATTATTAGACTATTATTTCAAACCACTATATGCCCAAAGGTTTTTAAACATCTGACAATTGAACATATTTCAGACCTCTATTTCAAAACCCAGAGCATTAATATAGAGTTGGCTAGTGTATTGGCAATACCAGATTTCTACAAGAAACTGGAGTTTGGTTGTGGGATTTGGTGCCTATTCATCCAAAAGATCATTTGTGGGGTTAGGTTCTGATATAAAAGAGAATACCTGGCATGCAAATAGTATTACAAGTCATCCTTCAGTAGGGTTGAATTCAAGACCACATAAATTCTTCCACCCTAAACTTCCTAAAATCATGTAAATTTATTGTGCATGCTCAGGAGTTGTGGCCTCAGTTTCTGTCCAATGGATAAAGAAGGAAGGTGTAATCTGGAAGAAGGAAAAAAGATGGCAGCCACTTTGGGGAACGTAGACCAAACAGCAAAGCATGCCTTTTCTTTTCTTACATTAACACCAATATTTATTCAGCCAAACAAGCATCAACATGCATTTCAACATGTAGACTGGGCCAATACAACCTGCTGAAGTTCAAACTGAGTATCTGGAATGGGAAGAAATATGATTTAAGTGACTTTGAACGTGGGATGGTTGTTGGTGCCAGGTCTGAGTATTTGCGAAACTGCTAATCTGCTGGGATTTTCACACAAACATTTTTAGGGGGTTACAGAGAATGGTGTGAAAAGAAGAAAATATCCAGTGAATGGCAGGTCTCTAGGCAAAATGCTTTGTTAATGCCAAACATGATAGAAAACAACATTAACTCAAAAAACTAACATTAACGCAAAGCACATCTCTAAAAGCAAAATCTTAAAGCAGATGGGCAACAGCAGCAGGCGACAACACCGAGGCAACACTCCTGACGTGCACCTCAGGCTACTATTCACATTGGATCACTAATATTGGACATGAGAAAACTGGAAAATTTTGGAAAAACAATGTCTGGTCTAATAAGTCTCGATTTCAGGTGCAACATTTCGATGGTGGGGTTAGAATTTTGCGTCAATATAAAAGCATGGATTCATCCTGCCTTGTGTCAATGGTCTATGCAGGTGGTGGAGTAATAGTGTGGGAGATATTTTCTTAGCACACTCTTGGGCTCTTTAGTACGAGCATTGTTTAAATGACACAGCCAGCCTTAGTGTTGTTGATAAAGATGTCAAATCCTTTTGGCTAAAAATAAAGCCCTTAACCCTGTAGTGGCAGTGTGATGACCTGGGATGCCTGTGGGGTCAGTGGTATGATCTGGGGTGCCTGTAGGGGCAGAGGTATGATCTGGTGTGCCTTTAGGGGCAGTGTTATGATCTGGGGTGCCTATAGGGGCAGTGTTATGACCTGGGATGCCTGTGGGGTCAGTGGTATGATCAGGGTGCCTGTAGGGGCAGAGTTATGATCCGGTGTACCTGTAGGGGCAGAGTTATGATCTGGGGTGCCTGTGAGGGGAGTGTTATGATCTGGAGCACCTCTGGAGGAGAGGTATGATCCAATGTGCTCGTGGGGTGAGTGTCATAAACTGGGGTGCCTATTGGGACACTATTATGATTTCGGGTTGCTGCATTTAATTAGGTCTAGGTTCAACAATGTTATGTGCCCAAAACTGAAGTCAGTTGATAACCTGAAAATACTGAATGACCGCGTTTCTTTATCAATGGATTTTTTCTTCCCTTATAGCATGGGTATATTCCAAGATGGCAATGCCAAGATAGGGCTTAAACTAAAAAAGAATGGTTCAGGGAATATAAGACATCTTTTTCACACCTAGATTGGCCACCACAGAGTCCAAACCTTTGGGGGAAAAAAAGTGGTGGCATTATATAAGGTTATCAAAAGGATACCATGCAGAATGTGTGTCGTAAGCTAAGCTAAAGGCAGTCAAGCAAAATATTAGAATGTGTGACAGACAGTGAAACGTATATAAATTATTATTATTAGCCACTATTTATATAGTGACAACATGTTACAGTGCTTTACAAAGTCCATTATCATATCATTAACCTCTCAAAGAGGCTCATACAAACATAAATACAGAGTTGTCCTCAAAAAATGTTTTAAGCTAGGTGGGAAGAAGCAGAAGCCGAGTGGTGAAAAGGGGCAGGGCAACACATGACAAATTTAGTGTTCTCATTTGTTGTTGCCATAGGGATCAAGTAACCCCATTAATTCTGTCAGTTTTCTTTATACTTTATTTCAACTGTCTTATACTCATCCTCTTAGTATGTAACATTTTCCCATTGTCTTTGTATTATGCCCCAACTGTCCAGTATTCCTGTATTGCTGGGTGGTTACTTAAAAGTTCCAGGTGGTGCACCCAGTTAAAAAGTGCTGGGGGAGCACTGTACAAATATATATATATATATATATATATATATATATACACACACACACACAGCAACATACTGCTGTAGATGGGAGTTCAGAGGGGTTGATTAGATGCCAAGTGGTTAAAACCCAGATTTAAGCCTTAAATTTGCAAACTGTAAAATTAAGAACTTTACTACTAGACATCAGAGAATTATTATTACTCTTGAGTGAAATAAAGCCGGTGGAGAGCCGGTCGTCTCACTCATTGCTGTTCAAGTAATGACAAAGAAACACTTGTATGTGAGGAAGTTTTAAAAGTAGACAGATGCGCTCCAAACCCAGGGTGAAGCTGCTGACAGTGGTCAGGGAGGCATTAAATGAAGCTTCTGTCCTGGTTACTGCTGTTTACCGTGATGCTGTTTTTAACTCGGCAATATTTCTTTTTTTTTTCCAGGACAGTACACAGTGGATCTTCTCTCCCTAGATTTCCTATCCTTTGAGTATTGGGTTTAAACTTACTATACGTACACATTAGAGCTTCTGGAATACCAAATGCTAAAAATTATTATTATTTTACATAGAAAATTGATGCAGTGGGAACATGAAGTCCATTTATGTGTGGTTCCAGGGTGAGAATAAATTCAGATTGCTATTTGTATAATTTACACACTGCCCTACATAGACATCTAATGAGCGTGGTTAATTTTAATAAATGGGAAAGTATAATGTATTTTCATGATGTATTATAAAGTTTATTTGATACATTTTTCTAAAAAGTCTATGTTTTCCAATATATATGGCAAAGCAATTTAAAAAACCCTCTAACCTTTAAACCCTTTCATCCCCAATTGCCCAAAGCAATGCATATGTTACGTTTAATTTTTCATTTAGTATATACTTACCTTTTCCATATGTCTTCAGGCTGATAACCTGATGTGCGGAGTATTTCTCAGTAATATTTTTCACTGGTCAGTAGTCCTCAAAGATGCAGAAAACAAAGCTGAGGGATGGCATTGGTCACTTGGAACATCTGTTAGGGGTCGGGTCCCTGACATCCTTAACTCTCTGTGGTTCCTCTTGGGCGTCATTCAACTAAAAGTGTTGGAGACATCTTGTGGTTGAGTTTATTATTGCATGGGACAGCACAGTATTTTACCCACTTTTGAGCCAATGGGTCTGTTTAATAAAGCTCTCCAAGGCTGGAGAGAATACACTTACATCAGTGAAGCTAGGTGACCCAGCATACCTGGAATGGATTTCTTTATATTCATTTGCTAAGAAAATGTTTTAAATCCTGGACCTGATCCATTCCAGGTTTGCTGGATCATCGCTGATGAAAGTGTATCTTCTCCAGCTTTGGAGAGCTTCAATAAATCAGACCCAAAGGGAAAGTCGGGAATGCCATGTTTCCCTGACAACCTGGAGTGATACCTGTCCCTTTCTGCAATAATGACCTACCTGACCATATGAACCTAAAATTGGAACATTAGTTGCACTTAGTTCAAATTTAGTGCCAATTTTCATGCTCCAGAATTGCACAGTATACATTTTCTGTTACTAAATAGAATTCTTGCAAATTGTTTTTGCTGTTGCTTTGGAAAAAATCAGGTTTCTGATTGGCCCAGGGATCAAAAAAGGGTTGATGGAGTGACTTCCATAAAACTTGTCAAATTCGAATTTCGACTGGGCCCAATTTCTATAGTCATTCCTACCTACTGTTGTCACAGCTGGGTAGGAAGAAGCCATAGGCGGGTGGCAGCCCATGTATTAAGACTCAATGTTTCTGTAAGCACCCAAAAACAGCCAGGAGGTTACTGAAAAGTGCAGTGTGGTGCGCCCAGCTAAAAAGGGCTCACTTGTACTAATAGGCTAGCTCTAGCTCTAATTCAGTAGGGGGAAAGTAAGACCTCTGTGGAATGACTTCTGCTTCTCCACATCCTTATCTACAGCATGATGACAAGCAACAGGCTTTTCTACTAAGTCTGAGAGTACGTTCTAAAAAAAAAAAAAAAAAAAAAAAAAAAAAAAAACTCTAAGACTTTGATCACCTTTTGATTTGACCCATATGGGATACATTGATATCCTAAAATCCCGTGATCATAACCAAATTTTCACAATATGCTGATAATAATATAGATCAGGAAACACATAAGATAGCTTTACCAAATGTTTGTGACATACAGCTCCCTGACTTGACTAGTTATGTATAAATATATTTGGAAGCATAATTGGTGTTGACGCTGGCCGGAGTGTGGTTTCTGCCTGCTGGTAACACTATGCCGTTGTGTTGAGAAGTCACACATTGGTACTTTGTACTAAGCTGGGGTGTGACACTAATGAGTGTGGGGAAGAGCTGAGGTGTATAAAAAGAGGTGTAGATGGGGGGAAACTCACCCGCTGCCCATTCTGTGCCAGTTCTGTGGGTAAACACAGAGGTGACTCAGCCAAGCGCATTTTAGGAAAATGTGGGCTGCCGCAAACAAGGCCAAGAGAGGGAGTTAACAGCGATAGGCACTCAGTACTCAGACAGTAAACAGCAGGTGGGATTTTTATTATTGACCTGTAATGCTGGTGTCCCAATAATGCAGAATTTCTGTTGCACACCAATGGAAAGACTTTCACAAGCACTTGTTTTCTAGGCATACAGAAGGGGTGAATTTATAAAACCTTGGCTGGCGGTGTGTCTTGCCATTGGTATTGATTCCATGATAAAAAAAAAAAAAAAAGCTTAACCACTGGTAACCTGTAAAAGCTTATACCACCATGGCTGAATGGATAAACCTTAGGATGGCCACACAGGCAGGAATGTGATAGACCAGTGGGACTTTTAATTCTTTTTTTTTTTTTAAATCCAAAAGCAAAACGTGTTGGCGCCTATCGGAATTGCTTCAACCAAATACAAACAATTTAGTTGTTGTAGTTTGTTTAATTCTTATTCTACTACATTTTTTCTGTGCCATTTTAACCAATGTTAACCAAGTACTTCATGATGAGATGATGAGATCCCTAAGCATGTTCCCATTTATGCCTAGAAAACCCAAATTTCGTATGAAGGTTTTGAAACAATGCCTTCAATATAAGCAGCTGCAACTAATTTTTCATACTTGTTAATATACAAAGCTTTTGTAAAACTCTCATCTGTATTGGCAAATTTACGTTCCCCATCAGAAGAACCTCTGAACCCATTAGAAGTACCACCTAAAGGTACACCTAGCACTTCTTAGCAGTGTTCTCCCTAGACCCTTTTAGCTGGATGCACCACCCGACACTTTTCAGTAGCCACCCGGTTGTCATCAGACATTTGTATAAGCTAAAACATGTGACAATAGGAATCTGGTCACAATAAAAGAGCACTGGAGCATAATAGAAAGGCAACAAAAAAATGGGGCATACTAAGGGGGAGGGCCCTACAAAAAATTTTGGGGAGAAAACTGCTTAGGTAACTCAATTATCAGTCAGATGGTCAAAGACTGGCTCTAAAGCTACGTACATGTCCAATGCTTCTCATCTGATAATTGGCTCAGGGACGATATTGGATGAGAATCTGGCGTGTGTACAGCCCCCGTCGTTCATCATCTGAACGACCGCTCTAGCGGATCCACAAACGATCGAATTAGAAGTGAAGAGGGAGAGCGGGCAGCAGGGTGCCACTCCGTCGTTCTCCCCCTCCCCTCTCTATAGAGTGGAATGGTGCTGTATGCACCGTGAAGTCCTTAGTCATTGGAAAGGATTGGGAAAGATCTTTTCCAATGACATTTACTGCACATGTGTACCCAGCTTAAGTCTGATCAGAAATCTGATAATGCTTCATACAAACCAAAGAACCCAAATATAAATCAGCTAATTTTTTGCCCAAAAAATAATTGTGGGCTACTAATAAACTGAAAAATATTAAATATAATGTCCAACATACATAATTGCTCCCAGTAGTATGGAACTATCACTACTGATTTTGTTTTACATATTTACTCGAGTATAAACCAGGGTTGTTTTTCTATCAATCATAATGCCATTAGAAAAAGAATCTCCATTTATACTGGGGTCATACTAGTAGCAATCCATAATAATAAAGCTCCAAGGTCTTCTCAAAAGGGGGAAAAAAGAAACAGACTGAGCCCACATGATGGTTATTTGTTTCCCCTTAAGAAAAAATATTTTTAAAATAACACCATGGTTTCTGTTAAGTACTGTTTTAAATATTTTCAATGATGGCTGCATTTTTGTGCAGAAATTTAGCATCTTCTGTATTTTAAGATAAAAATAAGTCATGTTAAATTAAAATATAGCATATGAATATTTTTTGTTTTCATTTTCATCCATCAAACGGAGTTTCCCTTACATGTTCGTCAAACTAGTCTACCTGCTTTGTTAAAAAATGCCCATAGTTTACAGAGTCTAAAAGCTCTGGGGGAGATGTACCCATAACAGAGAACTATTTTAAAGCAGTAACTCCTCTTCTATGTGTAGATGGCTCCACACCATTTTCGAATCCCATGCTTTGTGACACCAGTATTTTAAATGTTGTCGTTATTAGCATCGCCAGTCTGACATGGGCCTCATCAATATGAATTTTTATTATTGAAGTGATGAACACTGGGATTTCCGTGATGTTAAAAGTCTTCTATGTCTTGCAAAACAGACAACAGCAACAATGAGCAATAACCAGATAATTGTTTAGTTTTCTTATAACAATTTTGGCAAATTTTCAGTGCTGTTGCAATGTGTATGTTTCTTTAGCAGCAACTTTGCCCGGTTTAAGTCTACATGTGATTTTTGAATACTCTATTTGGAAACAAACGTCTATAATTGCCTTTAGGTAATAGAGATGGAATGTTTAAAATTGACTGAGTTTAAAACTGAACTTTTAGCTGTTAAAAAATTGTGCAAAATGGCCATATGTATGATATTTATTAAATAAATGAATCGATTTTGGAATCTCTGATTACTAGTCCAATGACACTCCAATACACTGACTTACAGATCTTAGAATTACATTGTCTGTTCAGTGACTGCTGACAGTCCTGAATTCCCTTTCTAACATAGCAGGACTATGGGTATAGGGGAGCATATGACTTCCTCTCGTGTGACAGTGATCTGCCCTGAGCAGACATTCAACAGTTTTAACCATTTTCAAGGTGAGGGAGCATTGACACCATTTGCTTGGGTAAGGACCAACATCAAACTTATGGAAGCAGATAAATTACTGCAAAAGAGTGGTGGAAAGGAAGAGTAATAAGGTGAGTATATCTCGCTGGGCTATCAGCAAACAATATTGCTTTACCTAAATGACCAGTTACAATATTATTAATAATGTTAATAAGTTAACAATGTCATATTTAGATTTGCTTCCATCCATGCAAAAAGCCCTAAAGCTTAACTCCAGACTTACTTCAGTCTTGCACATGCTTCTTTGCTATACTTCATTTTCTTACACTTCCTTGCACATAATAAACTTACTGGACGCATTAGATGCTGCAGTAAGTCAGATAGAGCTTGACACAAATCCTCTACATCCCGACTGTTCCTGGCCTGCATACTTCAATCATTGGATCAGGATTACATATAGGCATTACCTAGGGCAGTCTATGTAGGATTGCTCACTGCTCCAGACTGACCACCGACAATCGAGTCATTTTCATATTAATATTACTTTTCCAAAAAGAAAACTGGTTCGGCAGACCCCAGTTGAGTCAGAGGATGGGAGACAGAGGATGGATCTTAGATTCATAGAGGGAGTTGAAAGTTTTTAATTTACATAAATACAAAGCGATCCTGAAAAATGGGGAAGTAATTTCAAAAGCGATTCTTAGTCCTTATTCTTAGTGCTTCAAAAAGCACTAAAAATAAGGTTAGAAAAGGCAGTAAGGTGAGTTCAGGATCCAGCAAAGTTTTCTACACACATGGATTGATTGTCCTGGTGGACATAAGATTGAAGGAGATTTAACAACTGTTTTTTTTTGGTGTCCCATACCTCCTGAGGAAGCCTGAGGATGCATTGCGAAACGCGTCCAGAAATGAAAATGGGACAATTGTTAACAACAAAAACTATATACTCTGATCTTTTGTCTATACACATTTCTTTTGTTTTAAAGCTATAAAAATTTATGTTTCTAGAAATAATTGATGTCTAGTAGATATAATTATTGAAATTTGGTGGGTCAATATCCATTTATAAATTGATGAAATAATCACTGTTTACATCCGGGATCTTGGGACTGAAAGGAGGCATGTACAGCACCCTACCATGACTTCCCAACACCCATGATCAGCCTGCATTGCAAAATCACCCAATGAACAGGTTTCTAGGTATGTGTGTGTAAGTATGTGATGACAAATGTAAAATTGTAATGAAAATACAATTAGCATGTTAATGAAGGGGGGTAGAAGGAGCTAACAAAGTCAAAATATAAGCAGACCAATTTTATTATTTTTTTTTTTAATATAGGATGTTTTATGAATTTGTGGGTCACCCTTACACATGGGCTATGTTAATCTTCTCTGGATTGTTCCAATTTTAGTAAATGTTCTGCCAAAGTGAGGACAAAACGTTATCCTTAATCTTATATATTTATATTTTTATCATACAGAATTATAGGAGTGCTGTATAAAGTCCATAGTCATGTCACTAACTGTCCCTCAAAAGAGCTACCAATCTAATGTACCTACCATAGTCATATGTTAATGTATTTACGTATGTTAATGTACATAATCTCTAATACAGTCTAAGGTCAATTTTGGGGAGAAGCCAATTACCCTAACTGCATGTTTTTGGTATGTGGGAGGAAACCGGAGTACCCGGAGGAAACCTACGCAAACACGGAGAGAACCTGTAAACTCCATGCAGATAGTATCCTGGCCGAGATTCAAACCTGGGACTTAGCACTGCAAAGGCCAGAGTTCTAACCTCTGAGCCACTGTGCTCATATAAAAAACAAAGATTATCCCATAAATGCATCCTAATCCAGCACCTCAACAACCACCGTAAAAATTACGCTTGCTCTGGAGATCGATATATTAGACGGACTCATTACTTGTTTCTTGTCTCTCTAAGATTTCATTTTAACTCAGCGACCCTATTACTCGCTTTTACATGTAACACTTCAACACATTCTAACAAGTCCTTTCTGTCACCTTCCCCTCCTGGGAGTCTTTTCAGTAGACTGCACCAGGCACTTTTTTTCTTTTACCCTCTCTAATTTGTTTACTTAGCAATGCGTCTCCTTCCAGTGGCTAATTGACCGCCACTGGCCAGCCAGCTATGCTTCTGATCTGCAGAAGATGTGAATGCTACCCCTCAGCCAAGCGTGCATATTTTAACAGGCTCCTTTAACTAATAAAATTTATATGCGTTTATATACATGCAGACATATACATGCTAACTTTTATTAACAGTTTGTGCAGTAGCACGGGCAACATGCCAGAACTTTTTTTCCCTCTCTCTCTGCTCCTCAAGAACAAATTTTAAAGCTCTTCCAAAGCCAAAAACATCACTTAAGCGGCTATTAGCGTTTACCTCTCAGCCTCAGCACACATGCTAAATATGGAATTGCGGCTATTTTAATGGCTTTTCTGGTTTACATGAATGGCCGAGCCTCTGTACATATACGCAAATAAATAGACAGACACATTTATATTTAGGACTGAAGAAAATATTGATGAAAAGGCTAAACAGATTATCGGCTACCATATTAAGGTGGTTACACATGGATGAAATTTACACGGGCAAAAGAGGAGATAAAAAGAGCTTTCATTCACTAGCCGCTGTTTGAAGATTCTGAGGCCCTTTAAGGCGCTGATCTGATCAGACTTTTGGATGAAAGGGAAAGCGGCCACAACTTGGCTTATGCTAAAATTTAAGTCTCGGGTCATTATGAATCTGGAAGCTTTCTTAGGAAAGGTTTATATTTGTCTATGGTTTCTGAATACATTGGTTTACTTGACAGTTTACTTTGTCTGATTCTTAAGCATCTTGGGTCAAAAGCTACGTTTTTGCCATGTTGTACACTTTTCATTAAATTCCACATGTACTGGCCATGAAGGCATCCATATTAACTTACGTACTAGCTCCTGGGCTACTGATTATTAATATTATTATTATTATTATTATTATTATTAATAATAAACTGTATTTATATAGCGCCAACATATTACGCAGCTCTGTACAATAAATAAGGGTTGCAAATGACAGAAAGATACAGACAATGACACAGGAGGAGGAGAGGACCCTGTCTAGAAGAGCTTACAATCTAAGCAGAGGGGCAAGTAGCACACAATAGGAAGGGGAATATGGAGTGTTGGGTAAGTAGTGAGGGTTTAAGAGATAGAAGACTGGTAGGTGAGTGTGAAAAGATGGGTTTTGAGGGCTCTTTTAAATGAGCAGAAAGTAGGAGCAAGCCGAATAGGATGAGGAAGACGATTCCAGAGATCCCAGAGATTCCATGTGATGAGGTTATGAGTGAGGAAGTCATTAGTAGGTCATTGAGTGAAGAGAGTGAAGAGAGCAGCTGGGGGAGTATTTTTATATCAGGTGAGAAGGTAGGTTGGATAAGAACTGTGGGGGGATTTGAAGGCAAAGCACTGGAGCTTGAATATGATTCTAAGGTGAAATGGAAACCAATGAGGAGAACTACAAAGAGAGGCAGGAGAAGAGGAGCAGTGGGAAGGATGGTTTAATCTGGCTGCAGCATTCATAATAGATTGTAGAGAAGAGCCAGAGAGGAAGATGCTACATTATGTCAGTCCATATGAGAGATGATGAGCGTGTACAAGAAGTTTGGTGGTCTCTGGGGACAGGTAGAGGTGGGTTTAGGGAGATGTTGCGCATGTAAAAGTGGCAGGAACTGGAAATATTCTGGGGGGTAAAAGAGAGGGCAGCATCAAAGGTGACGCCAAGACAACGTTCCTGAGGGGAGGGAAGAATAGATTTAGACAGATCTTTTTGGCTATCTGTAAGGGTGATATTCTCCCCTCGGGCCAGCAATGTAATTCTTCCCACTGACCACCACACTAATATACTGTGATCTGTGGATATAGTAATTAAAGAAGGGGTTGCTGAACATTATTTCAAGGGTCCCCCCATGTTAAAATGGTTAAGAAACACTGATCTAAGGGTTTAGAGGTCTGAGTGTCTGGGTTATGGTGAGGTGAGATCATACATTCAGAAAATGTGTGTCACTTAGCATTACCACATGCGATTTTGCTCCCCCTCACATAGTTTTATTACCTATTGATCCTGCTCATAGATCTGTTATACAGGTTTTTGCTATAGTGGTCTTGGGGGTAAGTTAACAGGTTTAAAGTGAAGGTCAGAACTAAAACTGGGTTGGAGATTCAAGTCACATGGAGGGACACTGTTTGAGATGGAGCCATTTCTTGGTACTGAGTTTTTTTAGTGCATTTTCTGAGGAAATAAATGTCAGTGTGCAGAAGAATAGGGGTAAATGGTAAAGGCTTTCTTTAGTTGGTGGGGTTAATAAAATGTTAGATTTGGGTAGGTTTAAATGCTGGGGAATTAGAAGCCTTAGAGGTTAGATTAGAGTTGAGCTAAGGAAGGTTTAAGTGCTTGGGGGGAAGAAGCATTCTTTGTTGGTTTTCTTTATGAGTATGCATGGACAAATTTTTATTTCCAATCCATTAAAAACATTTGAAGAGAATGAGAAGTTAAATCTACTCCTGACCGCTTGCAACCGATCATGGATAGTGACAGGTGAACAGACATGTTGGTGAATATTGATCAAGCACACGTTGTGCTGGGAGTACATATGATCAATAGCATCTGATCACATTTCTATGAAAGGTCAGATGTATGTGCAGCATCTACATATTTTCAGTAAATTGATTACCAACTGGAAAATCAATGGAATCAGTCTGCCAAGTGCAAAGCTCCCTGTATGGACCACCAGAATTTATTTTTTTCTTAGCCCTCTTTAAGCATCAGTCTAACCACAAGCGATGAATTCCCAGATTGGGCATAAGGTAAGTTTCTTCTTAGGTTTCAAGTGTTTAGTGTCAGGTATATACAAGCAACAAACAAATGTACACATACAACAAATCATTCTAGAAACTGCCATATGATGAAAAACGTATACACCATGTCAAAATTCAAACGCCAAGAAATCCTAGCTTCTGAATCCCTGCAACTTCTATCAAATATGTGAACATTTCTGCTGCACCTTTATTGTGCGGAGCTGGATGTTTTTCTTGCTAATGTATATGGGCAGCACTGTGGCTCAAAGGTTAGCACTCTGGCCTTTGCAGCGCTAGGTCCCAGGTTCGAATCTCAGCCAGGACACTATCTACATGGTGTTTCCAGGTTCTCCCAGTGTGAGTTTCCTCCCACATTTTAAAAACATGCAGTTCGAATAATTGGCTTCCCCCAAAAATTGACCTTATCCTGTATTAATGACATATGACTTTGGAAGGGACATTAGATTGTGAGCCCCTTTGAGGGACAGCTAGTGACCTTTCTATGGACTTTGTAAAGCGCTGAGTAATATGTCGGTGCCATATAAATACTGTATAATAATAATATCCTCTACTAAATAGCACCACCATATGCAACCCAGTAGTTTCCCACTCTAGTAGTAGTAGGGGAAAACTGTATATTGGGTGTTTAAAATTCCTCATCCTTCTGTCGTGACAAGGAAATATAGGGACACAGAGCGTTTCCAATTTTGAAAGAAGCAATATTAAACAAAGAGAAGTGGCCTTTGTGCAAAGCTTGAAAGTAAATTACAGCAGAAAGGTTACATTGTAGTATGCAGCCGCCCTGCCTAATATGCATTGGGTGACAGCCAGCTTGCTTGTGCGGTTAACAATATTGCGAGCCCTAATGATCTCTTCTCAAAGACAAACAATTAGACACAACATCTCACGCCTATAAAAAGCATCAACACCAAGATAAAAGGAGACAGGCACATTATTCACCAACAGACCGGTCAGGCTGCACAACAGAGCAGAATTCACACGGTTCGCGATCCAAAACTTCCGTAAACATATGGATCAAGCTCCAAAAATAATAACTGCGCTCTAACTGCACCCGTCTGTCAGAAACAAGCCTACACGCGGCCTCTTTAATGAACAGGTGACTTTGGGACGGAAGCATAAATTGCTTAGGTTTAATTGAAACTTTTTTGGCTGTTAATACTGGCGGGAGCATCAAGACTATTTTGTTTTATTTGTTTACTAAGAAAACAAAGTATTTCATTACACCAAAGCCCACACATATGAGAAGGAGCTTAATACTAAGCAGCAGAGGAATTTGTAGACATCTTATGTTCACATGTCTTATGTGAAAAAGTTCTAACCGCTGTGGTGGATTTTGAAATATAGGAGCAAACTTTATTTTAAAGTGATTGTTCAGCTTAAAATTGAACAGGATTAAGGGTTCATGTCCACTGGCTTTGGCCTAGTTTAATGTAAGATGCCTCAGAGATTATGCTGGAAAAGGTTGCATTTGCAGTTGACCACCTTCCAACCTGCACATGACATGAGGGTTTGCATGTCTATTATTACTATTATTAATTATTATTATTATTATTATTAATAATGATGATGATAATAAACAGTATTTATATAGCACCAACATAATACACAGCGCTGTACAGACAGTGACATAGGAGAAGGAGAGGACCCTGTCCAGAAGAGTTTACAATCTAAGAGGTGAGGGCACACAAGTAGCACACAAAAGGAGGGGGGATATAGAATGGTAGGTGAGTAGTGAGGGTTTAAGAGACAGAAAGACATGTAGGTAAGTTTGAAAAGATGGATTTTATGGGCTCTTTCAAAAGAGCAGAAAGTAGGAGCAAGGAGGAAGAGCATTCCAGAGAGTGGGGCACTTCTAGAAAAGTCTTGGAGCCCTGCGTGTGACGAGGTTATGAGTGAGAAGCCTGTTGAGCCTCAAAAGCTTTGCAGAATGCACCAGGTATCTGATCTTTTATTGCCTGTACAAGGCATTTTACCCTTTTGTGTTCAGAGCTTCCAAAGATGGTGCAAAAAAACTGACTTTCTGAAGGTTTGAGGTAGTCACAAACCCCTCCCTAAAGTAATCAGGCTTAGCAATAAATTGTAGGAGGCAGAAGGAAGAACACCTGTAAGCCACACATTGGGTTTTTGATTTGGCACTGTACTTTAAAACACACGCAATAACATGCAATACTGCAATGCATGGTAACGCACTGTAAATGTGCATTGCCACTCAAATCTATTTGCACCCAAACACACATCTGTAGTATATCGTAGTCCCTTTGGCATACCACATTATAATATTTAGATAGATATTAGGTATGCTTTGTGGTTTGAATTGAAAGAGTAAAACATTTAGGACCTGTATTTTGGTGCATGAAAAATGAATAGGACCCATGGCATGCACTAATATCTACTGTTTTCCTGTGCTTGTCCCTCTTGCAGGCATGTTCATAGCGTTAGAAGGACTCCTTGCCTTCTCCAAGTCCATGTAAATATAATATAAAGAATAGTTCAATATATTATACAAGTAGCCCTTATAAATGCATTTCATTAATTTAAACAAATGCATATCATTACCTTTTTTATTTTTATTAAAAACTTTAATCATTTATAGTATTACATAAGTATATAAGGTGATCAAGTGATCAAGATTTTTTCCTTCAATGTAGACATTACACGGAAGTGATTACAATATTTTATTTCCTGCAGGGAGTATTTCTCTTACCAGTATGTCATGTACTGTATATGTTTCTATATTTGCAGTCAGCTTTCTGACATGCTAAGTGGCCAAGCATGTTCTCATCCATCAAAATATTTACTGAAATGTCACTTTGTGGATGTCTAACCTCTGCCATCTCCATGTCCTGTTTCTGTGTCCCTCCTAGCGACAGAATGCAATCCATGTCATGTACTAAACACAAGTATACAGACAGACCGATGTCACCAGTAACATCTTTACACACTGCATTCTAAAAAATTATTATTAATATTATTAAACAGGACTTATATAGCGCTAACATATTACACAGCGCTATACATTAAATAGAGGTTGCAAGTGACAGATACAGACTGTAACACAGGAGGAGAAGAGGGCCCTGCCCTGAAGAACTTACAATCTAGGAGATGTAGGGCATTGGTTTTTAGAGCTAAATAGTATAAAAGGCAAAGATGATCCAATCAGAACTAGGCATGTAAGATGCCTTAAGGTTAACAAAAAGTTACTGTACAAATCTAGAATGTGCCCTAACATAAGACCTGTGTGCTCTCATCTTACATCACATTATTTAATTATGCGAGGCAATGGTTGACCTAGCAAACCTGGAATGCTATTGTTTGGTAGCTGTTTTTCAGTAATCGACCAAATAAATTCCAGGTTTGCCTGATCACTTAGGTTCACCCATTATAGTCTATCTTCTCCAGTCTTGGAGAGCTTTGATAAGATAAGCCCAATGTGCTACTAAGTGCCCAGAAGTAGAGTCTTGCAATGAGTCTTTTCCCCACAGGTCGCTTGACTATTTCAAGTAGGGATACGTTAGGTAAATGTGTGGCAAGAAGGGTTATGAGAAAAAAAGTTGCCCTTTCTAAGGGTACTGTAACTAGTTCATCAGGTATTGTATGGCTTGTTTGACTTCTATTGTACTCTGTGCAATTCACAAATATCAATTTGCACCTAAAAGAAATTAAAATGTTTTGGTATGGCTATTTATGTGAAGGTTTTAATGTGTTTAGAATCTGTGTCCTATGTGTAGAAGAGTTTGCTATCAACCCTTCAAAAAGTCCTACTTTGCTGACCACCACCAATCAAACAGGTCTAAGGCATACACACGTTCAATTTTTTTAGCTGAAAAAGATCTTTTGCAACAAAAAAGTAACAGATGAGCAAATAGGCGCTACACACAGCACCATTTTGTTCCTTAGAGAGAGGAGGGGGAGAATGAGTGAGCAGCACCCTGCTGTGCTCTTCTTCATTGACTTATACAGCAGTCAATCATGGATCTGACAGGACGGATCCATGAACGACTTCAGGCAACCGCTGTACAAGTCAGATTCTCACCAGAGACCGACCATTCGTATTCTCAGGCGAGAATCATCTGATGTATGTACATAGCCTAAGATTAGACTGTGTATGGACAATCTCAGCACCTTGTAGCTCCAGTGTTCTGGGTTTACTCCCCATAAGGACCACAAGCTTCCTGGAGCAAGTATTTGTATAGTGCAGCTTCCTCCTGTAGTACAAAGGATTTCTGATCTCAGATTGGTCCTAGCATGGTATGTATGACTAGAGTAAAATGATGATGATGATGATTATTATTATTATTATTATTAACCACCTGACCGTTAAACCCGACCTTGGTTCGGGTTTTAAAAAATTGCAATTATCGATAAACCCGATGAAAATACAGTGAGAAAAGTTCGGGTTTATCGATCACTTACCTGGCCCCGCTGTGATCATCCAGCGTCGTGTTCGTGTTCCAGCGTCATTCTCCAGCGTCGTCCTCCAGCGTCGATCTCCCTCTCCAGCGTCAGGTGCCTTCTCCGAGAAGAAGAAGCCGGCCGGCGGAGAAGAAGAAGCCGGCCGGCTTCTTCTCCGTCCATAGCGTGTACGTGTCCCTCGGCGATGACGTCGGCACGTGTGCGGGAAATTCAAATTCAAACTCATTCAAACACATTTTGTATTGGATTGAATACAAACTCCTGTATCCAATCCAATACAAAATAATTCAAAATAAATACAAAGTATGTAATTGATAAATTCAAATGCTCATTTTGTATTGGATTGAATACAAAGTCCTGTATCCAATCCAATACAAAATAATACAAAATATATTTATGTGGTTTTGTCAATAGGTATGTGAGGTTGGACTCTGTTTTAAAATTTACCACACCAGGGAGGTGTTTTAGAAAAATATATTACTATACAGTATACCGAATTATCGCATTTTCAGTATTTTTCATTTATTTATGTATTCTTGTTTAAGCTGATTTTTGTGTCTTTAATTTTATTAAAAGTAATTTTTTTTTTTTTCACATGATTGTGTGTTTCAAACATTTTTTATATTCATGATATCTACTAGACCCTTGTTCGGACATATTTTTGTTTCCGGTTTAAAATTTAAAAAAAAAAAATTTCATGAAAAACAGTGTACCGCTTTTGGTACAGAAATCTAGACATCAGTGTAACGCCCAGGTGGATAATATTTAATAATAATAATAATATTAATAAACATGATTGATATAGCGACCACATTTTATGCAGCACTGTACAATAGGGGTTGCAAATGACAGACAGACACAAGAGGAGGAGAGAACCCTGCCCAGAAGAGCTTATATTCTAAGCAATAAATTATAAACCTGTGTGGGGACAGCTCTCCATGTCAGATGTAAATTTATGTTCCCTGTAAAGGGCTGAATGTTTAGCTGGGGCTATCACCGAACAAACAAAAATAATTAAAATAAATTAGTTCCCATAAGGCCCTAAACAGTCCCCTATAATTACAATGCTGCCTAATGCATGCGTTCGCCACAAGCCTGAGTGTGGGAATACGCAGGCAGGAGACAAGTATCAGCAGCAATGTGTGTTTATAAACACGCCTAGTACAAGCATTGACTGACATCATACTGTCACACGCCAAATTCTTCTGTATCATCTCACTCATTAGCATCAAAATATTCTATTGATGTCTCATTTACCTAATGCAAACATACAAAGAGCATTATATCTACACAGAAGCTCAGCAGTTTAAAGGGGAAGTAAACAGTGTTTAGAGAGAGCTCATATTATAGTGTTCATCCTAAAGCTAAAATTTAGGTGGTTGCAACTTACATATGGTCTGCTCCTCATTACTACCCTCATCTTTACCGAATCTCCTGTGGACTGAAAGCCAGGGGCAGGGACAAAGGGCAGGACAATGTCTATGTTTTCTTGAGTACATCACTGCTCCCTGCCACATCCTAAGAATTGAGTAATGTGGACTGGCTATCAGATGGGGCGATGTAAAAATGTTTCTGTACTTATGGGCGGTTAATCACTTTTATAACCCATTATTATCAAGTGGCAACAGGCCCTTAGGAGCAATAAAGCACAAACCCTGTGCAGGACTCCAAAACAGGAAGAAGAGCTTGCATATGTAATAACTATGTCTGTCCCTGTGTATAATAGGTAGCTATACCAATCAGCAAAGGTTTTGATATTTTTTTGGAAAAAAAGCAACAATTAAAACAATCCCATCAGCCAATAAAGCTGAAAGGCCAGCTCTCTGCAAATGAAGAGGTATTATACTATCCTTCTGTGATGGCTAATGTCGCCAACCTTTGTTTTGTTTCAGTGTTGAAGCCTCTGCCGGCGTCTGCGCCATGTGACACTGTTGGAAGTATCAAATGCTCGATCTCCCTCGGAGTGCTGTGGTTCTTCACTTTATCCCTACCTTACTAATAAGTCCTGGAGAGTTCAGTGGAAAGAACCATAAAGCATTTTTGGAATTATTAATCGCTAATAAGACTGATGTAGTCTGCATTTCTAGAACAGTGGGAAGGAAGGTGACACATGTCACTGGAAAGGTAAATATACCAGCTAAGCTATTGCAGGGTCCTGGGTTTTTTAATAAAATGATTGACAGGGACATCACTAAAAAACTTGAACTAAGTTCCATCTCAGCCCTACTCTCTATAAAAACTATCCTAATAATGACCATGCTGGTTAAATATTTTCTGACATTGAATCGGTCTTTGATTCATTTTAAAGAACGTATTGACCTCAGTCTGCCACAAGGTGGCGAAAGTATATATATTTCACCTGTATATATATTTCTATAATACTTTCTCTATAAATTTTCTATTACAGAGCAACAAAAAATATATCGAATGCAAAGGATTTATTCCTCCCAAAGTGACTACAATCAGTAGTCTTTTGCTCTGGGTGTATATCACATATTTTTTTAGGTCCAACAATTATAAGAAGAAAGGGAAAACTTCTGCAGCACAGCAGGATGTCTTTGCTCATGAAAGCTAATTGCGTCAGATTCATCCTAAACTGGCTCCTTGCTCTAAACCGATTCACAATGGTAGGGAGCATAATCATCTAAGTCTCCTACAGTGTTGAACGCAGAAGGAATAGCAGTGCATTCTCCTTCTGAGACAACGGGTGGAGCCATTGTGTTTTTCTGCACATTTTCCAGAATCTCAGTTTGCTTCTTTCATGTAAAGCCTGAATGAAACCCACTGTATGCAGAAATCTGCAAGCCATCACAGCAAAGACTCCTTTTTTACATGACTGTTAATTAGGAAAGTTTTAATCAGACAAAGAGAGCTACAAAGCAGAAAACTTCTACGCTCCCAGTGTTTTAGCTACCTGATGGCACTCAAGGAATCCTATATCATGCAATGTGTGATACTTTTTTGAACCAAGTATGTAGTCTAAAAAAGGTCAATGGTTTAAAGAAATTTCAATTAAAAAAAAAAACATAAGCAATAGTTTCTCTTGTGGCCAAAAAAACAGTATTATATAAATGGATAGATTCAAAACAACTGACACTCAGGCTTTTTAAGGAGAAATTAGAGCATGTTTTTAGAATGGGCTGATTTGAAGCCTCTGGAAAAAGAGAATAAGGTTGCAAGGTTTTTTTTGAAGTATGGGAATCCTATATAGAGACTCAGCCACATTCAATAAAGCGTCAATTTATAAATATTTTTAAACATACCTTTTGGTAGGTCTGAGAATGCTGGATAATGATCCTCCGGTGGTTGTAGATGATATTTAATATGGAAATTGTTGCAATTGTTAGTGTGGTTTAATAACTAATTTTTCCTCTTTCATATTTCACATATGTTTATTTAAATGCCTGTATATTTGTTTTTTATATAGATGTTAATTTAAATATTTATTTATTTTGTTTTAATTTGATATTGTAACCTTGATCTATACATTGTTGATATTAATATTTATTGACACATCCTTAAATAAAAAAATATTTTTAAAATCATAAAAAAAGTGACCAAAACCAATAAAATTTTACTTTAAAGTGCACCTGTCAATATAAAATCATGAGAGCTCCTAATAGTGATTGTAATTGTAAGGGTGTTGGTTCTTGAATGTATCTTCCTGACTTATTCAGTTAATCTCTGCAATTTAAACACATTCACTTATGGTTTTAAATGCTGCAAATACAAAATATCCGTTGATCCACCAGAAATGCTGTAAGCCTAGTGTAGCTTTCTGTTTTAACTGACAACACAGTGCATTTGCTGCACTAAAATCCCTATCCGTTTTGCCAACCCTACAGAACTTTCCATATTCCTGCTTCTATCCACAGTGCTTGCTCCTTGGCTGCTAAAAGTCCTTTTACACACTGTGTGTAGTGCTTTTGGGGGATGAAGTTCTGAAAGCAATCACCAGGAAATAACCGATTAGCCTGTATGACCATTCTGTATTCTCTTACCTCTGCCAGAAAAGATTCTTGAAATGATCCCTCATCAAATGGTTCTGTTTTCAAGCGACCTGTAAAACAATGCTTTATTAGTAAAATAATATACTGCACTAAGTGTAAACGTTTTCAGACTCCCAATCCAAGACTGGGCTCCTACCTCGAGTCAGCACTGCACCGCTCTCCTGGTAATCTTGAATTTCTTCATCTTTCCTGAGCAGTAATGTGCACAGCTCCTGGCTCTGACAGTCCAGAGCCTTCGTCATACACATCAGAGGTTGCACCAAGTGCCGACATACCTGCCGATTAAAGACAAGTGAATACAAACAATAAAATTTGCTCCATTTTGGTCTAGAAAATATTACAATCATGAGAAAAAAAAGCACACAATCTTCAAATACCGAGGCTTTGCATACCAGGACATAATACAAAAAACATTGGCAGGTATTAAATTAGGCCAATACAACCTCAGATGAAGACTGATGGAACGATTAAACAATGAAGTTATTGCTGATGAAGAAGATTCTACAAGCCTATAAATCATGGAGTGTAATTAGTTTTTCTCAAATGACTTCTCCATTTTGGCTTTGTTTTTGTTAATGATGATTTTTTTTAATGTGTCCCAGTATTCTCCCCAGAAATTGTTATAAGCTGGGTGGAAGGAAGCTGTAGGTGGTGGGTGGCCCCTGTACTGCGAACCAACTTTTCAGTAACCACCCAAAAACAGCAGGGTGATTAATGAAAAATGCTGGGTGGTGCACCCAGGTAAAGGGGCTGGGGAGAACACTAATGTCCTGATACATAAATCCTCAGAATAATTATTGGGTGTATTTCTTTTGCACATGATGGAATATCTGATTGATAATTGAAAAATCTATTGGTGCTTTGTGTACTCTGCAGTCTTACCTTAAATAATAATAAAAGCCTTGGACCGGTACACATAAACTGATAAAATAACTGGATACAAAGTAATTTCAATAATCAATAGATGCTAAGCTACTAGGTTTTGGGTTTTTTGATGAAACAACTGATTGAATGTGTTGGCAAACATTGATTGAAAGTATGAGCCATGTCTATGAATGATTCAGCTGATACAATTGTAAGCTCCCCGCTGTCCTGTGGTTCATCAATGTTCAGTCATAAATGTTTCTTCTTTTTGCTTTAATGCAATTACTATTGGTTAACAATACAACTGACTGCAGAAAAGCACATGAACTATAAAGCATAGTTTTTTATTCATTCAGTCAGTATGTGTTGGAGTGCTGAACAAAGGGTGTCTAATCATCCATGACCCAAAAGGACCTTACAATGTTATGCCCCCCCCCCCCCCCCCCCCACCCCCATTATTATACAAACAAAAAGAGAATGGCCAGTTTGTTCCATTGTCAGATAACACATTATAAAGGTTTCTGGCTGTGGGTCAAAAAGAAGAACTTACAAGAAAAGGTCACAAATCCAAGAAAGGGCATAGAAAAACTAATTTCAGGTAGTGCTCCTGAAAGCCTAATAAGTAACTGTGCACAGTAAGGCTAATCTAATTGTACAATAGGTCAAAACTATTTCTTAGACTCCTCATACAGCCTCATAGAAATATTTGGCTACTTCCCTCATCTCCTAGATTGTAAGCTCTTCTGGGCAGGGTCCTCTCCTCCTGTCTGTCGTTGTCTGTATCCGCCTGTCTTTTGTAACCCCTATTTAATGCACAGCGCTGCGTAATATGTTGGTGCTCTATAAATCCTGTTTAATATTATTAATATTACACTGCACAACAACGATTCTGCTACTGGGAATAACAAAGGTGAATTACATGATATCAGGTCAGCAGATTCCAAATCAGAACTCAAAATATGCCTATCACATACAGATTGTAAGTTATAGGCTTGCTAAAGATGTTCAAATGGTCAGTAATTGGTTAATGTATTTTTACATGGGAACATTCCAACAGTTGCAGCTACCACTATGCCTGCTGCCACCTCAGCTGAATCACGCCCCCTGGTGGCATGCATGTTCCAGCAGCGGCAGGGCAAGTCAGGGAGCTGACGTCAGAAATAGGTATATAAGGTGAGATGGACCAGGGACTTGTCTCTAGTGCGAAACCATCTTATTGGATAGTACAGCTAGGCCATAGTGGGTCTGTTTTGAGCTAAAGATGAGTTGGCGCAGCTGTGTTAATAAACCGGACATATTTTGCTACATTTGTGGCAAATATACCACCGTGTGGTCAACGCAAGAACCTAAACAAGAGGGTTAGATTTGCTTACACGTATTACTTTGGATGTGAAATTGGAGATCAGGATGAAAGCTGGGCACCTCATATCTGCTGTCAGGTGTGTTACGTTGGCCTAACACAATGGTTGAATGGGAAAAGGAAAAAAATTGCTTTTGCTGTGCCTATGGTTTGGTGTAAGCCAAAAGACCATCACTCGGACTGCTACTTCTGTATGAGTTGCTGGGTTTTTGAAGACTAAGTCAAAAATCGCCTATCCGGATTGTGAATCTGCTCTAAAGCCGGTGCCACATCATGCAGAGAATCCAGTGCCAGTCCCTCCTACATCTGTTGTTACTGATAATGACATGTCGGATGAGGAACCGGAGGATAATGTTGATGTTAATGAATGTTATGAACTCTAATTTGAAGAAGGTAGGCCACATTTTATAAGCCAATCAGATTTAGATGATCTAGTAGAGGACCTGTCTTTGTGAAATGAGAAGTCTGAACTGTTAGCCTCCAGATTAAAGGAGTGGAGTTTGCTACAAAAAGAAACGACAACTTCACACTTTTGTTATCATCCCACAAAGTTTGCAAGTTATTATAGGCTGAAAAAGGACATTTGCTTCTGTACCGACGTGAGTGGACTGATGATGGAGTTAAGTGGTGAGTACATAACAGAGCAGTGGAGATTGTTCATAGACTTCAGCATAGCAAGTTTGAAAGCTGTATTGCTGCATAAAGGTAACTAAAAACCTTCTGTTCCTCTTGCTCCTGCTGATGGCATGAAAAAGACATATGAATCCATGGAGGTCATTTTGAAATTGATTAACTACTCAGAACAAAAGTAGAATGTATGTGGTGACCTGAAGGTGGTGGCACTCCTTCTTGGCCTGCAATTGGAACATACAAAATATATGTTCTTTCTGTGCCTCTGGAACAGTCATGATGACAGCAACCAATACAAAGTGAAAGAAAGGCCACCCAGACCTGAACACACTGTTGCCCAGTACAACGTGAAGCATAAATCACTCATTGATGCACAGAAAGTTTACCTTCCGCCACTTCATATTAAACTTGGATTAATGAAAAACGTTGTTGTTGCAGTGAATCGGAATGGTATGGGCTTTTAGTATTTGAACGTCAAGTTTGGAAAAGTTATAACAGATGCTAAACTGAAAGCAGGCATTTTTGTTGGTCCCCAAATCCGCAAATTGATGCGTGATGCCACATTCAGAGACAAACTCAACCCACTTGAACTTGCTGCTTGGGATTCATTTGTGCTAGTTGCACAAAACTTTCTGGGCAATCAGTGGGTGAAAATCATGCTGAACACGTGAACAACATGCTAACAGCATACCATCCACTTGGCTGCCGAATGTCACTTAAAATTCATTTCCTACATTCCCATCTGGACTTCTCCCCACAAAATTTGGGTGATGTAAGTGATGAACAAGGGGAGAGGTACCACCAGGACATTTCTGTTATGGTACCAAGAAATCAAGGCCGGTGCAACCCCAACATGATGGACGACTACTGCTGATTTCTGTAACAGGAGACAGCGGGGAGCCACAAACACAAAAGCAAGTGCCTGAAACACTTCTGAAGTGTACATGTGTGTTAAACAAGGACTCAGGTGAATTATGTGTAATTGTATATGTTGTTGCAACATAAAACTACATTTTTGTAATACCATGGAACTATGAGGCAAAAGTTAGTTATGTATAGAGATTACATAGTAACTGCGGAACAAGAGAATGTAGCAAATCGCGTCTATACGCATAATTAACTTAAGATCCTGAAGTCCTAGGCAGAATTGGACTTTGGATTCAGCTCACTTGATTTAGTATAGGACACATGGATTAGACCAAGTAGCAGACAATATTTATTATTTTGTGATGCAGTGAATTGTTCTGCACCCCAGCCACTGTGCATTATTAACCTGTGAACACACAGCACCATCTTGTGTTCAGTTGTGATACAGCAACTTACTTTGTGAACTATAATATAGCACAGGGGTCAGCAAACTTTTGGCTACTAGGCCATTTTAGGAGGTCAAGAAGGCAGACTAGGCCGGACTCTCTCTCGAGTCCCGCGCTGATGGCTCCACCCCCCCAGGAACGCCCCTCAAAGGAAATCCCTTTCCTCCGCAATGCATATGGAGGAGAGGGAATGTCCCCTTACCCCGGCCGCAGTAAATAGGGAAGGGAGGCATAACAAGAAGGCTCAAGAGCCACGGGTTGCCAACCCTTGCCGGCCGGGATTAGGCCAGATCGACCAGGGGGCGTTGAGACGGAACGGACTACTGGCTAGGCCGTATCTGGCCTAAAGGCTGGAGTTTGCATACCCCTGATATAGCACAACCTTTGCTGTACTTGTAGCTAGTTAGAAGTGCCACCAGCTGCTAATAAATTGGTCTTTTGGGGCCACAAATAGCTTCTAATTGTGCATCAATGTGGTTTTGATGGCCGCTTTGCCCTCCATTGTTCTTCCTGGTTGCATCTGTATCCTGCTGGACAATGTTAATGTTTTGTAATGAAGGGGTTTAAATTTGTGTCTAGTGTTGGTACTCATATGATTGTGTCCCCAAATATATGTTTATACCTCTGAAGAAACAGATCCAAAAACTTGCAAAACTCTCAGTGCTAGAATGATAGTGAAACAGTGACTTCACACAGCCCTGCCACCTCCCAGATCTTGTTACCTACCAAGCCACGCTCCCTTACCACTTCTGCTAACTGCTGGAGCCTCCATCACGGCACATAACCTACCCAATGTAACCATAGTTGTAGCTGAATGGCCAATCAAAAAGGTCTGAACACTGTCACATGGGAGGTACCATGAAATTATCTCCCAATCAATATCAGAGCTAAGCCAGGCCAGCTTAGCCAGGTGAAGCAGCAGTGAGATGGGTGAGGGAGTGTGGCTGGGCAAATGTGCAAACTGCAGTGTCTTTATAACTTTATATTTGTCTAGCACTAAAAACTAAAACAGATTTATATTAGCAAACTGGACTTTTCATCCACCTTCAATTATTTGTGCTTTTCCCATGCAGTATCGTCACTCACTGTGCTGACAGCGGCCTCCTTACAATGGAACTCCCAGTAAAAAGGAAGGCCAGATAACTGGCTTTTCACATGCAGCATCAGGGTGTTCTCTGTCCACTGACAAGAGAACCTGTAGTGTCCATCATCTCTGGAATCCAGCAAGGGAAGGAGGAGTCGAGACAAGTGGGAGAGGAAAGAAGAGATTGGAGCCTTTAGTCTTTTATTGAGCTCCTGCAGAGAAAACATATAGGACAAGCTGAAAATGTATTTACTTAGGCAGAGGTAGTGAATGGCTAAATGACTCGAAATCTACATATAAACATATCTTCAAAATCAGAACAGGAACATTTACATTAAAAATGGGAAATTCTCAGGAAATGTTTATGGAGGTGCTAATGTTGTAAACTGTACGATTCTATCACCATAACAGGTGGCGTGTTCTCCCTAAACCCTTTTAGCTGGGCTCACCACCCAGGACTTTTCAGAAACCACCTGGCTCTTTTTGGGTGATTACTGAAAAGCTGGGTCACAATACAGGGGCCACCACCCACCTACAGATTCTTCCCACTGTATATTAGGACTTGAAGATCTTAATAGGAGTTAGGCTGGGCTCAGGCTAGCTTGCAGAGCAATATGGGATACCTGGAAATGTTAATTTAGGGACTCAGTAGGCTTCAGGGCTTCAGGTTGAAGGCCTGCTTGCACGTTGTTTAAAATGTCAGCATTCCCATTATGACTAATGTTTAAAGCCCAACTGAGCCTCCAGTTTAAAGCAACTAAAAGTATTAAGAAAAACAAAAGAAATTTCACTGCTTGTTTGTTTTCTTTTTAAAGCAGTCACAGCCTAAGAACAAAACCCTGTGTCCTGCCAGCATAAACAGATTGGTATCCATGCTCTCTGTGGGTAAGCAGTAACCAATCTGAAATGGTCCCACACTACTGGCTAAACTGGAGGTCAAAGCTTTCCAGGGAGCGTGAGCTTTGCCAAAATGCAGACTTATAAGTCTGACTCAACAGGGCTTTGCAGAGAGACCACTGCTCCCACACAGAAAGCAAGAGTCCTTCTCTGCAGTATGTTGCTTTGCAGGTTTTTCTACTATGAAGCTGCTTTAATAACAGGTATGCTGCCAGCTAAGTAACATTCTGCTTTAGCCAGAACTAAGACCCCCCACACACAACCAAGCAGTTATTCCAACGCTAAGATCCTGGCAATGCAGGAGAAGTGTGGGAGAAAGTGTGAAAATGCTAGCTTCCTGGCTGTCTCACTCATTCTCTGACTTGAGGCATTGATTTGGAACAGGCAGGGAAATCAGAACTCAATTATCTGCATATTTGCTTGAGCCAAAGTGAAAACTCATTCATAAAGCATGACAGCCAGATAAACAGCATTTACAGGAGAGGCCAGCAAAGCACAGCCTCCATGTTTTTCTTCGCACAGATTGCAATGATTAGACTGACATGACTAAGTAATGTGTAAATCTTTTTTTACTGACTTTGATGAGTTCCTTCAGTTTGATTTGTGGAAGGGCTACAGCCCTAGAACCCTGTTTGCTAAATGTACTGACCTTTGACCTTTCCTGTATAACTTCAGCTCCAGCCTCCTCGCACCAGACACTGCTGAGGTCAGAAAGCAGCAAGCAGTAGGCAGAGTCTGTGAAATGAACTTTACATAAGAACGTGCATTCTCCAATCTGCAGAGACTTCCATGGAAGGGGGATGAGGCAGCCGTCCATGGCCTGTGACACCGCCATAGTGTAAAACCCTGCATGGAAACGAAAATATAAAATTATAAACATGAACACAGCCAAAGCTAATAAATACTAGGGCTCTATTTATAAATGATTCTCCTATCAATTCCTCTGAAATTTGCTGATACCGGTAGATGGTCCTATCTCTCTACAGGTCCCCTATTAAAACAATGACTAATTCTGCCACCTAGTGGTCAATCATTGAAATTATTTATAACATTGCAGAAAGTCCAAAGTTTATCCTGATAAATTTCATAAAAATCCAGTGCTGCCAGATTTGAAATTATACGAGACTGCAGCCTTGTGTCGTGTGATTCGGTCCTGTGCAACCTCCTTCTAGAACTATAGTGGGTGTATTGAGGGAGGGGGTATAAATCCTTTAAAAGGACGGACCCCAAAGTGTTTGTAATCCAGAACTAAGTGATAGGCGACACATTGATGAGCCTGAATTCAGCTTTTGTTTTCAATATTTTTATTAGGAATTTTTCAGTAAACAAAAGTCAAAGCATAGATACAAAGAGAAGAAAAAAAGGGAAAAGGATAAATTATTGTCTATCTTGCTCATAATGGATTAACATTCAAAAATTACAATAACTGAATCGTACCAGAAAAAAGGAAACCTGGAATTCAAATTCAGAAGTAGAGTAGGAAAAGGTAAAGAAAGGTAAGAGAAAGGCGTGGGAAGGATACGGGTTGAGGGAATAAATTTAAGAAATAATTCTTTTACCCAGGGTAATCTCTATCACACTTCCCCTCAAAGGTGGTGTGTGACAGAGGATTGTGAGTAAAAATGAGTTAAGTCGGAACATTATTATTATTGTTATTATTATTATTAAACAGGATTTATATAGCGCCAACATATTACGCAGCGCTGTACATTAAATAGGGATTGCAAATGACAGACTAATACAG